>NW_024570406.1:0-7152 GCF_018345385.1 Vulpes lagopus | reverse complement strand
ACATCCATCTAATCAGGTTGGAGGAATGAGAACTGAAATGAGTCCATTCTTGTAGGTTGTCGTAGGCTTGTGCACTTGGATGTTCAGGCTTGTTCTTGCTGTCATATATCTGTCTTCCCTTAACTGACTTCCTGTGGTTCTTCAAACTACATCAGTAGCCAGCTCTGCAATTGAATTGGTCAAAATCCTGTAAAGATTTCATATATTATTTATAAATTTAAACGCCTAGTGGTTATCTTTCTTGATTGAACCCTAAATGATCATCAGACTGGGTTCATGGTAAAAGATACATCTAAATCTAATGGGTAGGCAACAGCTAGTGAGATACCATTGCAAAATAAATATAAATCTCATATTTATGTAATGAAGGACTGTGTAGTTTTGTTGTTAATATTTTGGACTTTAGTTCTTGATCAGCTGTAAATTGTTACCTCCTGTTCATGAAGGCAAACAAATGGCCTAGCTATAATTCAGTTTACTAGAAGTAGAAACATCACTTACTACTATACTACTGTCATTTTTATTTAATGGTGTTTTTAGAATTCACAGTTTCAAAAATACTTTCATTTTAAAAATTTTAGGGATCCATGGGTGGCGCAGCGGTTTGGTTGGTCTGCCTTTGGCCCAGGGCGCGATCCTGGGAGACCCAGGATCGAATCTCACATCAGGCTCCTGGTGCATGGAGCCTGCTTCTCCCTTGCCTATGTCTCTGCCTATCTCTCTCTATCTGTCTGTGGACTATCATAAATTAAATAAAAAATAAAAAAAAATTAAAAAAAAATTAAAATTAAATTAATAAAATTTTATATATGCAGGTACCCTTATCTCTCTTTTATATATCAGAAAAAGAAATCAGAGAAGTAGTGTTTATTTAAGTTTCACAATATCAGTAAATGACAAAGCAGATATTAAAACAATTTGCTGCCATTTAAAGAAATATGCTAGGTCTTCATGTGGCAAAGATTTTTTTGAAGAAGTGTGGACCTTGACTTCATCATTTCACAAGTTGATAGAAAAAAGGCATTTTTTTAAAAAAAGATTTTATTTATTTCATGATAGACAAGAGAGAGGAGAGAGAGAGAGAGGCAGAGGAGTAGGCAGAGAAGCAGGCTCTGACCAGGTGCCCGATGTGGGACTCGATCCTGGGACTCCAGGATCGTGCCCGGGCCTAGGCAAGTGGCCTAAACGGCTGAGCCACCGGGGAATCCGAAAAAAGCTTTAATAACTAAGTAAAATACAAATAAGACTATGTGGGTATTAAATTAAGTTCAAATATAGCTTCTTCTTGATAAAACTTGCAACCAAAGTAGGGATAGTTGGAACATACATAACATCATGAGGGCCAACTATGAAAAGGACCCACAGTTAATTATCATCTTCAGGTGGGGAAAAACTGAAGAGCTTTCCTATGGTCAGGGAACAAGGGTTGGTCCACCTTCCCCATATATTAACATTAGTATGATAGTCTTAATCCTCAGGAGATAGACAAACAAAGAAAAAAGGCATTCAGAATTGCAGGAAGAAGTCAAACTTTCCTATTTGCAGACATCATGATACTCTTGTAGGAAAACCTGAGAGATTACTCCAAAAAAACAAAACAAACAAAAACAACAACAAACAAAAAAAACTGCTAGAAGTAATACGTGAATTCTGCAAAGTTGCAGGTTAATAACAATTCATGTACAAAAAAATCTGTCACATTGTCTGTATATCCCATAATGAAGCAGAGAAAAATCAGGGCATGGATCCCATTTGTAATTACACCAAAAAACAATAATATACCTAGACTTAAACCTAACTGAAGAGGTTTAATAGGGTCTGTACTTTAAACTATAGGGAAACACTTATGAAACGAAATTGAAGGAGGACACAAGAAAGGAAAAAATATTCCACAACTGTGGATTGGAAGAATAAACATTTTTTAAAAGATTTTATTTATTCATTCATGATAGACCTAGAGAGAGAGATGGAGGGGGGCCAGAGACACAGACACAGAGCAGAGGGTGAAGTAGGCTCATGCCGGGAGCCAACGCGGGGACTCAAATCCCGGGACACCAGATCATGCCTGGGGCCAAAGGCAGGTGCTAAGCCGCTGAGCCACCAGGGATCCCCAAGAATAAACATTTTTAACTGTTCTTAATACTACCCCAAAGCAATGTCCACCATTTAATGCAATTCCCTATCAAAATATACCAGATTTTTCACAAAGCTAGGAACAAACAATCCCCCCATAAAGTTTGTGTGGAACCACAAAAGCACAAAATCTGAGAAAGAAAAACAAAACAAAAGAAATCACAATTCCAGATTTTAAGCTATATTACTAAAGCGGTAATATCAATGACAGTATGGTACTGACACAAAAAATAGACACATAGATCCAATGAGAACACAATAGAGCACCAGAAGGGGACCCACAAACTATATGGTCAATTGATCTTTGACAAAGCAGGAAAGAACATCCAATGGGAAAAAGAAAAGTCTCTTCAGCAAATGGTTGTTGAGAGCAGCAGCATGCAGAAGAATGGAACTGTACCATTTACTATATCATAACAAAATAAATTCAAAAAGGATGAAAAGACCTGAATGTGAGTCAGGAGGAAATCATCAAAATCTTGAGGAGAACACAGGCAGGTGGCCTCTTTGACCTGAGCTGTAGAAATTCTTCCTAGGACTATGTGTTCAGAGCAAGGAAAACAAAAGCAACAAAAAAAAAAAAAAAGGAACTATTAGGACTTCATGAAGGATAAAAGCTTAAAAGCATCTTCACAGCAAAGGAACAAGCAAGAAAACTAAAGGCTTGCTGGAAATGGCGAGAAGATATTTGTAAAAGGACATATCTGATAGAGTTATTATCCAAAATCTATAGAGGACTTATCAAACTCAAACCCAAAAAACAATTAGTTAAGAATATACAGAAGGACTTTGAATAGACATTTCCTAAAAGAAAAACATGACTAACAGACACATGAAAAGATTGCCTCAACATCACTATCAGGAAATACAAATCAAAACCATGATGAGTTACCCCTTGCACTGCCAGAATGGCTAAAACTAGCAGTATAAGAAACACCAGGTGTTGGCAAGGATGCAGCGAAAGGGAACTCTTACCCGCTTGGTGGAATGCAAGCTGGTATAGCCACTCTGGAAGATAGTATGAAGGTTCTCAAAAAGTAAAAAAAAAGAATTCCCTACAATCCAGCAATTGCCTCTACTAGGTATTTACCAAGGTATTAAAAAAAAAAATACAGACTTGACGGTATATGCAGCCTGATATTTATGGACAGCATTATCAATAATAGCCAAACTATGGAGAAAGCCCAAATGTCCATCAACTGAAGAGTGATAAATAAAGATGTATATATACACAATGGAATATTACTCGCATCAAAAGGAGTGAAATCTGGCCAT
Source organism: Vulpes lagopus (assembly GCF_018345385.1). Taxonomy (NCBI): domain Eukaryota; kingdom Metazoa; phylum Chordata; class Mammalia; order Carnivora; family Canidae; genus Vulpes; species Vulpes lagopus. The sequence continues at coordinate 3,744 of NW_024570406.1, read as the reverse complement.
TAGCAAATGACCTGGATGGAGCTGAGTGTGTTGTGTGAGCAAAATAAGTCAGTCAGAGAAAGACAAATAATGTATGCGTTCACTCAAATGGAATTTAAGAAACAAAATACAGATGAACTAAGGGGCAAAAAAAAAAAGGAAAACGATAAGTTAGACTCTTAAAAAAACAGACAAACTGTGGGTTGATGTTGGTAGTGGGGGTGGGCTAGTATGTGATGAGGTAATTATAAGGAGGGCACTTGATTTGATGAGCAGGTGTTGGAGTAGTGATGCAAGCACTGAATTATGTTCCTGAAACCAATATTAATGTATGTTAGACTAAATAGAATTTAAATAAAAATTTGAAAAGGAAAAAAGTCTGTGTTCTAATTTATCCTGGTAACCCCAGTTTAGGCATTGCAATATGAATTGTCAAATAGGTAAATAATGATTGGATAAATATGATTATAATTTCAGTATGTGATGGGATCCAGAGGTAAAAACAATTGATTCTGATTAGAAGGATGAGAACAGTAATTTGAGATAAGCTGAAGATGAGGTTTAATTTCCAAACTAAACAGAAGTACATTAGGTTATTCTGACAAACTTCTAAATTTATACCAGAGAGCGGGTTGGGCAGGGCAGTTCCATATTTTGCTGTTTAACTGGAATGAGAAGAGCTAGTTGGGGAGGAGGTAGAAGGCCAGATTGGGAAGGGATCTTAACTAGATGTCTTGTTAAAAGTATATTTTTTTACAAGTGGTAAGGTATGTGAATTTAATTGAAAGAATAGCCCTCCAACTATGCCTCTACCTCTGTTACAATATTTTATTTTATTTTTTTAATTTTTATTTATTTATGATAGTAACACACACAGGAGAGAGAGTGAGAGAGAGGCAGAGACACAGGCAGTGGGAGAGGCAGGCTCCATCACCGGGAGCCGACATGGATTTCGATTCGGTTCTCCAGGATCGCGCCTGGGCCAAAGGCAGGCGTTAAACGCCTGTGCCACACCGGGATCCTTTTTTTTTTTTTTCAAATTTTTATTTATTTATGATATTCACACAGTGAGAGAGAGTGAGATGAGAGAGAGAGAGAGAGAGAGAGGCATATACTCTAGTTAGGGTTCTTATAAACTTTATGAATGTTCATTTGTTCCTTTTCACAATAGATGAAAGGTAACATCAGGAATAGCCCAAAAATACCCAGTGGCCTTTGGTATCTTGGTTGATTATAATGAAAATGCAGAAATTATGTCTTTCTTTGTGAATAGTCAAGCTTTAGAAACATTAACTTCATAAACTCTTCATATTTTATCAGTAAAATATATTAGCTTTGATTTTAAAAAATAGTGATATTTTTAAGCAGTGATGGGGAAAAACTGGTCAACTACAGTGAAAGAATTGAAACTGGGCCAGTTCTAAAACAAAAATAACTCAAAATGGATTAAGACCTAATTGTGGTGGAACCTGAACCATAAAATTCTATGAGAACATAGGCAATAATGTGTTCTACAGGGTCATGGCTACATTTTTCTAGATAGGTCCCTCAGGGAAGGGAAACAAAAGCTAGAAAAAAATTACTAGGATACATTCAAAATAAAAAAGGTTTTGCACAGTGAGGGAAAGCATCACAAAAAAACAAAAAAAAAAACAACACAACTACTGATGTCAGAGAAGATACTTGCGAGTGGATATATCTAATAAGGGGTGAATATCCAAAATATATTGAAGAAACTTTACAGTCAACATCAAAAAAACAAATCAGTCCAATTGAAAAATGGGGCAGAAGACCTGAATAGCATTTTTTCCACCGAAGACCTACAGATGGCTAACAGAACATGAAAAGATGCTCAGATTACTAATTATCAGGGAAAATGCAAATCGAAACCAGAAATTAGATATCATTTTCACACCAGGCAGAAATTACTAGTTACAAAAAGTAGAAATAACCAGTGTTGGAGAGATGTGGAGAAAAAGGATCCTCATGCACTATTGGTAGGAATGCAAAACTGGTGGCAGGCATGTGGAAAACAGTATAGAGATTCCTCAGAAAATTTTTAAAACAGAACTACCATATGGCCAAGGAATTCCACTGCTGGTTATTTACCCCAAAAGAAAATGAGAAACACTGATTCGAAGACTTTATTGCTCCTCTGTGTTTACTGATACATAATTTACAATACTAAGATTGAAGCAACCTAATGTCCAATGATAGACAAATGGTTAAAGATGATATACAGACATCACACACACGTACACTCAGATGTTTAGGCAGCATAAAAAGGATGACATTGTGAATGTGACCCTGAAGGGATTAGCTAAGTGGAAATAAGTCAGACTAAGAAAACCAAATGCCCGATATGATTGCACTTATATTGGAATCTAAAAAAAATGCATATAACTTTTAAAAGCAAGATCAGACCTATTGGGGGTCGCTAAAGGAAAGGATAAGAGGATATGCAAAATGGGTAAAGGGACGTGAGTTGATACAAGCTTTAGTCATGAATGAATATGTCATGAGAATAAACGGCACAGTTTAGGGTGTATAGTCAGTGTTATTATTAATAGCATTGCTTGATGACAGATGGGAGCTATACTATGGTGAGCATAACAATGTTTAGGAAACTTGGATCATTATGTTGTACACCTGTAATTGATGTAACATTGTATGTCAAACTATATTCAAAATTTTTATAGAATATTTTTAATTTTTTCAAATTTAAAATGAAAATAAGTTTTATTCAAACGTGGAAAGAGCAGGCGATCTTTTGTTAGTCTACTTTAGTTCTAATTCTGTTCAGGTACATGTGCTATGGTGGGCTACTTTACTCATGGTGACTGGGACATGACCACATGTCATATCAAGGGAGATAAGAAAATGCTGCATTGAACTATATTTTGAGGGTTTTGTTTGTTTTTTTATTAATTTGAGAGACTTTAAGGTTTTTCTCTTTTTGATCCCCAATTTTGCAGCAGTTCTGTAAGATGTGATGTATTGACCATTGCTTTTGAGAAGAGAAAGCAGGGTGGAGGTTGAGTTATAAGTGAGAGGTGTCAGAAAAAGTTATGATTTTATAATGTGTATTTACTTTGAAAACTATTTCAAAACATTAAATTTTTCTCTGTCAAATACTTAAGCCTTTATTTTTTTTAAGATTTTTTTATTTATTCATGAGAGACAGAGAGAGAAGAGAGATACAGGTAGAGGGAGATGCAGGCTCCCTGCAAGGGTTGATGTGGGACTCGATACAGGACCCCAGGATCATGACCTGAGCCAAAGGAAGATGTTCAAACCACTGAACCACCAGGTGCCCTGTTTAAGCCCTTTAAAACAAATTATGAAGAGTTTTGAAATTTAGGAAAGTTAAAACAAAAGTAGGTAAGGGCATGGGTCCCTAGGGTTGAAAATACCAAAGTTATATATATTATGACTAATAGTACTAAGGCCAAAGGATAGATTAAGACTATTTGATTTAACTGCAGTATAATAAGGATTAGGATAAGATTGAATCATAGTGTTTTTTCAGTATAAGGATATTAAGACACAGGAAGCTAGCGTGGAAAAATTTTAAGTTGGATCTAGTATTCATATTCCTGGTATATGCAGTGATAGTATACCAATAGATCAAAGGTTTGAATTTATGAAGGGGAAAAAAATTAAAATTAGTACAATAAACTCTGGGAGAATTATAACATTGGCAGGGTGAGTAGAGGATATACAATTCAGAAGCCTATAAATATTTTTGTTTACATAAAAATGGAA
>NW_024570405.1:0-5487 GCF_018345385.1 Vulpes lagopus | reverse complement strand
CTCAACTCTCCGAAGTAAGTTGCTTTTGGACAAGGCGTTCGCTAGCTTTCTCGGAGGCACTTAGGATGTAACACCTGGCTCACACAGGAAATAGTAGGAAATCGCTGGGTTGAGCTTGGATGCACTCGTCTTGTGCGGCCGGGACTTTCCACTACCTCTCACACAGTTCAGGCTCGCCATCGGTGCTAGGCCTGTTAGGAGCGTGGTGTAGTGCAGGCAGGATGTTGGAGGGACAGTCCATAAGCACAACTCTCGGAAGTGTGTATGCGTTGCCGGAAGATGTCTGCTAGTCATTGATGGGAGCTAGGACCGAGCGAGGACACTCAATGAACCAGGAGGTTTGCATGTCTGCATTGAGAATCAGATACACTTGAGCCAATCTGTCACTTGGACATGCTCTTCCCCCCAACCCCTCTCCCCGTACCTAACTAAGGATGCTGGGACCCGTCTCCGGGCAGTCGAATGCGGGACGGTCCTGCCTTGCATCAGCTCGACAAGGAAGGGGACGCTTCCACCGCCAGCTATTCCCATCGCTGCGTTCCTCGGGCACTGGCACGTAACCGTGTTCTAAGCCAGGAGGTACCCAGAATCCCACTCACTGCAGTGGGAGGAATCCTCCAGGTCTGCTTATTCCCTTGCGTTCTCACAACCTCTGCTAAAGGCATGTGGTGCAGATGAGTTAACCTCTTTCTGCAGGCAGTGTGCAACTGGTGCGGGACTGAGGGTGAGCTCAAATCTCCGCATGAAGTTGCTTTCGGAACAAGGCGTTCAGCTAGCTTCTCTGTATGCTCTTAGGATGTACCACTTGCTAACACGGGAACGTAGGAAATCGCTGGGTTGAGCTTGGGGGCTGCACTCAGTCTTGTGGGCCGGGACTTTCCACTTCCCTGTCACACCTTCGGCACGCATTGGGGCTAGGCCTGTTTAGAGGCGCGGTGAGGTGCAGGCGATGTGGGAGGGAACAGTCCTAAGCCCACTCTCAGAGTGTGTATCCGTTGAGGCAGATGTCTGCTAGACACTTGGATGGGAGCTAGGACCGAGCTATACTCTCATTGAAAAAGGACATTTGCACTGTCTGCATTGAGATCAGATACACATGAGGAGACTCCTGTCACTTCCCACATGTCTTGCACACAACCCTCTCTTCCGGCACCTAACATAAAGGACTGTGGGACGTACGTCTAGGGCAGTCAGAATGCAGGAGGGTCCTGCCCCTGAACTCAGCTCGCACAAGGAAGCAGCCTACAAGCCAGCTTTCAACGAGCTGCGTTCCTCGGGCACTGAGAACGTAACAGTCTTCTAAGCCAGGAGGTACCCAGAATCACCACACCACTGCAGCTGGAGACACCCTCCAGGGCTGCTTATTCCACTTGCGTCTCACAAGCCTCTGACAAAACGGCTGTGGTGCAGATGTTGGAAACACTTTCTGCAGGCAGTATGCAACTGTGAGGGACTGAGGGTGAGCTGAACTCCCCGAACTAAGTTGCTTTCAGACAAGGCGTTCAGCTAGCTTCTCTCCTATGGCACTTAGGATGTGCAAGTGGCTCACACAGGAAATACAAGGAAATCGCTGGGTTGAGCTTGGATGCACTAGTCTTGTGGGCCGGGACTTTCAAATTAAGTCTCACAAAACTTCAGGCACGCATCGGAGCTAGTCCTGTTAGGAGCGCGGTGTACGTGCAGGCAGGATGTGGGAGGGACAGTCCATAAGCCCAACTCTCGGAAGTATGTATGCGTTGCAGGCAGATGTCTGCTAGACACTTTGATGGGAGCTAGGACCGAGCTACACTCTCATTGAAAAAGGACGTTTGCAATGTCTGCATTGAGATCAGATACAGTTGAGGAGAATCCTGTCACTGCCACATGCTCTTCACACAACCTCTGCCGGCACCTAACATAAGGATGCTGGGACCTAAGTCTACGGGCAGTCAGAATTCGGGGGGGTCCTGCCCTGAACTCAGCTCGCACTAGGAAGCACGCGTACAAGCCAGCTTACAACTAGCTGCGTTCCACGGGCACTGAGAACGTAACAGTCTTCTAAGCCAGGAAGTACCCAGAATACCACTGCACTGAAGCTGGAGACACCCTCCAGGTCTGCTTATTCCACTTGCGTCTCACAAGCCTCTGTCAAACGGCTGTGGTGCAGATTTTGGAAACTCTTTCTGCAGGCAGTGTGCAACTGTGAGGGCCTGAGGGTGAGCTCAACACTCCCAAGTAAGTTTCTTTCGGAAAGGCGTTCTGCTTGCTTCTCTCGTATGGCACATAGGATGTAACACCTGGGCTCACACAGGAAATAGTAGGAATTCGCTGGGTTGAGCTTGGATGCACTAGTCTTGTGGGCCGGGACTTTCCACTTACCTCTCACAACACTTCAGGCACGCATCGGGGCTAGGCCTGTTAGGAGCGCAGTGTACCTGCAGGCAGGATGTGGGAGGGACAGTCCATAAGCCCAACTCTCGGAAGTGTGTATGCGTTGCAGGCAGATGTCTGCTAGACATTTTGAGGGGAGCTAGGACCGAGCTACACTCTCATTGAACATGGCTGTTTGCAATGTCTGCATTGAGATCAGATACACCTGAGGAGAATCCTGTCACTTCCACATGCTCTTCACACAACCTCTTCCGGCACCTAACATAAGGATGCTGGGACCTACGTCTACGGGCAGTCAGAATGCGGGAGGGTCCTGCCCTGAACTCAGCTCGCACAAAGAAGCACGCCTACAAGCCAGCTTTCAACTAGCTGCGTTCCTCTGGCACTGAGAACGTAACAGTGTTCTAAGCCAGGAGGTACCCAGAATACCACTCCACTGCAGCTTGAGACACCCTCCAGGTCTGCTTATTCCACTTGCGTCTCACAAGCCTCTGACAAACGGCTGTGGTGCAGATGTTGGAAACTCTTTCTGCAGGCAGTGTGCAACTGTGAGGGACTGAGGGTGAGCTCAACTCTCCGAAGTAAGTTGCTTTCAGGCAAGGCGTTAAGCTAGCTTCTCTCTTATGGCACTTAGGATGTGCAAGTGGCTCACACAGGAAATACAAGGAAATCGCTGGGTTGAGCTTGGATGCACTAGTCTTGTGGGCCGGGACTTTCAAATTACGTCTCACAAAACTTCAGGCACGCATCGGAGCTAGTCCTGTTAGGAGCGCGGTGTACGTGCAGGCAGGATGTGGGAGGGACAGTCCATAAGCCCAACTCTCGGAAGTATGTATACGTTGCAGGCAGATGTCTGCTAGACACTTTGATGGGAGCTAGGACCGAGCTACACTCTCATTGAACAAGGACGTTTGCAATGTCTGCATTGAGATCAGATACACTTGAGGAGAATCCTGTCACTTCCACATGCTCTTCACACAACCTCGTGCGGCACCTAACATAAGGATGCTGGGACCTACGTCTACGGGCAGTCAGAATGCGGGAGGCTCCTGCCCTGAACTCAGCTCGCACAAGGAAGCACGCCTACAAGCCAGCTTTCAACTAGCTGCGTTCCTCGGGCACTGAGAACGTAACAGTGTTCTAAGCCAGGAGGTACCCAGAATACCACTCCACTGCAGCTGGAGACACCCTCCAGGTCTGCTTATTCCACTTGCGTCTCACAAGCCTCTGACAAACGGCTGTGGTGCAGATGTTGGAAACTCTTTCTGCAGGCAGTGTGCAACTGTGAGGGACTGAGGGTGAGCTCAACTCTCCGAAGTAAGTTGCTTTCGGACAAGGCGTTCAGCTAGATTCTCTCGTATGGTACTTAGGATGTAGCACCTGGCTCATACAGGAAATACTAGGAAATCGCTGCGTTGAGCTTGGATGCACTAGTCTTGTGGGCCGGGATTTTCCACTTACCTCTCACAACACTTCAGGCACGCATCGGGGCTAGGCCTGTTAGGAGCGCGGTGTACGTGCAGGTAGGATGTGGGAGGGACAGTCCATAAGCCCAACTCTCGGAAGTGTGTATGATTTGCACTCAGATGTCTGCTAGACACTTTGATGGGAGCTAGGACCGAACTACACTCTCATTGAACAAGGATATTTGCAATGTCTGCACTGAGATCAGATACACCTGAGGAGAATCCTGTCACTTCCACATGCTCTTCACACAACCTCTTCCGGCATCTAACATAAGGATGCTGGGACCTACGTCTACGGGCAGTCAGAATGCGGGAGGCTCCTGCCCTGAACTCAGCTCGCACAAGGAAGCACGCCTACAAGCCAGCTTTCAACTAGCTGCGTTCCTCTGCACTGAGAACATAACAGTGTTGTAAGCCAGGAGGTACCCAGAATACCACTCCTACTGCAGCTGGAGACACCCTCCAGGTCTGCTTATTCCACTTGCGTCTCACAAGCCTCTGACAAACGGCTGTGGTGCAGATGTTGGAAACTCTTTCTGCAGGCAGTGTGCAACTGTGAGGGACTGAGGGTCAGCTCAACTCTCCGAAGTAAGTTGCTTTCGGACAAGGCGTTCAGCTAGCTTCTCTCGTATGGCACTTAGGATGTCGCACCTGACTCACACAGGAATACTAGGAAATCGCTGCGTTGAGCTTGGATGCACTAGTCTTGTGGGCCGGGACTTTCCACTTACCTCTCACAACACTTCAGGCACGCATCGGGGCTAGGCCTGTTAGGAGCGCGGTGTACGTGCAGGCAGGATGTGGGAGGGACAGTCCATAAGCCCAACTCTCGGAAGTGTGTATGATTTGCAGGCAGATGTCTGCTAGACACTTTGATGGGAGCTAGGACCGAGCTACACTCTCATTGAACAAGGACGTTTGCAATGTCTGCATTGAGATCAGATACACCTGAGGAGAATCCTGTCACTTCCACATGCTCTTCACACAACCTCTTCCGGCATCTAACATAAGGATGCTGGGACCTACGTCTATGGGCAGTCAGAATGCGGGAGGGTCCTGCCCTGAACTCAGCTCACACAAGGAAGCACGCCTACAAGCCAGCGTTCAACTAGCTGCGTTCCTCGGGCACTGAGAACGTAACAGTGTTCTAAGCCAGGAGGTACCCAGAATACCACGCCACTGCAGCTGGAGACACCCTCCAGGTTTGCTTATTCCACTTGCGTCTCACAAGCCTCTGACAAACGGCTGTGGTGCAGATGTTGGAAACTCTTTCTGCAGGCAGTGTGCAACTGTGAGGGACTGAGGGTGAGCTCAACCTCCCCGCAGTACGTTGCTTTTGGACAAGGCGTTCAGCAAGCTTCTCTCGTATGGCACTTTGGTTGCCGCACATGGGTCACACAGGAAATACTAGGATATCGCTGGGTTGAGCTTGGATGCACTAGTCTTGTGGGCCGGGAACTTCCCTCTTACATCTCACAAACACTTCAGGCACGCATCGGGGGCTAGGCCTGTTAGGAGCGCGGTATACGATACAGGCAGGGCTGTGGGCGGACAGTCCATAAGCCCAACTCTCGGAAGTGGTGTACTCTTTTGCCAATGCACTCAATGTCTGCTAGATAGTTTGATGGGAGCTAGGACCGACTACTATTGA
>NW_024570404.1:0-6230 GCF_018345385.1 Vulpes lagopus | reverse complement strand
AGGCGATAGAAGACGGTTGTACGGGAAATAAAAGCATATGGAAGTGAGAGGGACCTCCTCAAGTGTATCTGATTCAATACAGAAATTGCAAACGGTCTCGTTCAATGTGAGTGTAGCTCGGTCCTAGCACCCATTATAAGTGTCTAGCAGATATCTGCCTGCAGAGCATACACACTTTCTGAGAGTTGGCGTTATGGACTTGTCTTCTTCCACATCCTGCCTGCAGTACACCGTGCTCCTAAAGGGCCAAGCCCCGATACGTGCCTCAAGTGTTGGTGAGAGGAAAGTGGAAAGTCCCCGCCACAAGACTAGTGCATCCAATCTCTCTTCGCCCCCCCCCCCCCCCGTTTCCTAGATTTCCTCTTGTAGCCAGGTTGCTATTCCTAAGTTCCAATGAGAGACGCAAGTGAACGCCCTGTCCAAAAGCAATTTACTTCGAGAAGATGAGGCTGGACCCTCAGTGCCTCACAGTTGCACACTGCCATGCCAGAAAGAGTTTGCAAACAATCTGCACCAGAGACGTTTCTCAGAGGCTTTTGAGATGAAAGTGGAAAAGCGACCTGGATGGTTCTCAGCAGTAGTGATAGTGGGATTCTTGGGGGGTAACCTCCTGGCTTAGAGAACTGCTACGTTCCAGTGCCCTAAGAACGCTGCTAGTAGAAAGCTGGCTTGCAGGCATGTTTCTTTGTGCGAGTAGGTGAGGGCAGGACCCTCCCGGCATACTGACGGCCATCGACCTTGGGCCCAGGCATCCTTTTGTTAGGTGCCGGAAGGGGTTGTGTGAAGAGCATGTGTAAGTGACAGGATTCTCCTCATTGTACTGATCTCAATGCAGACATTGCAAACGTCTTAGTTCAATGAAGAGTGTATCCGACGTCCTCGCTCCCATCAAAGACTCTATCAGACAACTGCCTGCAAATGCATACACATTACCGAGAAGGTGGTCCGCTTATGGACATCACTCCCACATCCTGCGTGCACAACACCGTCTACTAACAGGCCAAGCACCGATGCGTGTCTGAAGTGTTGTGAGAGTAAGTGGAAAGTCCCTCCCACCAGACAGTGCATCCAAGCTCAACCCATCGATTTCCTAGTATTTCCTCTGTGAGCCTGGTGCTACATCCTAAGTGCCATACGAGAGAAGCTAGCTGAACGCCTTGTGCAAAAGCAACTTACTTCGGAGAGTTGAACACACTCCGTCCTCACAGTTGCACACTGCCTGCAGAAAGAGTTTCAAACATCTGCACCACAGCCGTTTGTCAGATGCTTGTGAGACGCATGAATAACCAGACCTGGAGGGTGTCTCCAGCTGCAGTGGAGTGGTATTCTGAGTACCTCCTAGCTTAGAACACTGTTACGTACTCAGTGCCGGGGAAACGCAGCTAGCTGAAAGCTAGCTTGTAGGTGTGCTTCCTTGTGCGAGCTGAGTACAGGGCAGGAATCCTCCGAGCATTGTGAGCAGCCCTGTAGACTTAGGGTCCCCGCATCCTTATGTTAGGTGCCGGAAGAGGTTGTGTCGAAAGAGCATGTGGAAGTGACAGGATTCTCCTCAGGTGTATCTATCTCAATGCAGACATGCAAACAGTCCTTGTTCAATGAGAGTGTAGCTCGGTCCTACTCGCCATCAAAGTGTCTAGCAGACCTCTTGCCTGCAAAGGCATACACACTTCCGAGAGTTGGGCTATGGACTGTCTCCTCCCACATCCTTGCTGCACAGTACACCAACCGGTCCTAACAGGCCAAGCCCCGATGCGGTCCTTGACGTGTTGTGAGAGGTAAGGTGGAAAGTCCCGGCCCTCACTGACTGAGTGCATACAAGCTCAAACCCCCCCAGCGATTTCCTAGTATTTCCTGTGTTAGCCGAGGGGCGACATCTTAAGTGCATACTGAGAGAAGCTAGCTGAACGCCTTGTCCAAAAGCAACTATACTCGGAGTGTTGAGCTCACCCTCATTCCCTCACAGTTGCACACTGCCTGCAGAAAGAGTTTCCAACATCTGCACCACAGCCGTTTGTCAGCGGCTTGTGAGACGCAAGTGGAATAAGCAGACTTGGAGTGTGTCTCCAGCTGCAGTAGAGTGGTATTCTGGGTACCTCCTGGCTTAGAACACTGTTACGTTCTCAGTGCCCGAGGAACGCAGCTAGTTGAAAGCTGGCTTGTAGGCGTGCTTCCTTGTGCGAGCTGAGTTCAGGGCAGGAGCCTCCCGCATTCTGACAGCCCGTAGACTTAGGTCCCAGCATACTTATTTTAGGTGCCGGAAGAGGTTGTGTGAAGAGCATGTGGAAGTGACAGGATTCTCCTCAGGTGTATCTGATCTCAATGCAGACATTGCAAACGTCCTTGTTCAATGAGAGTGTAGCTCGGTCCTAGCTCCCTTCAAAGTGTCTAGCACACATCTGCCTGCAAAGCATACACACTTCTGAGAGTTGGGCTTATGGACTGTCCCTCCCACATCCTGCCTGCACGTACACCGCATTCCTAACAGGCCTAGGCCCGATACGTGCCTGAAGTGTTGTGAGAGGTAAGTGGAAAGTCCCGGCCCAAAAGATTAGTGCATCCAACCTCGACGCAGCGATTTCCAAGTATTACCTGTGTGAGCCAGGTGCGACATCCTATGTGTCATACGAAAGAAGCTAGCTGAACGCCTTGTCCGAAAGCAACTTACTTCGGAGTGTTGAGCTCACCCTCAGTCCCTCACAGTTGGACACCGCCTGCAGAAAGAGTTCCCAACATCTGCACCACAGCCGTTTGTCACAGGCTCGTGAGACGCAAGAGGAATAAGTCGACCTGGAGGGCATCTCGAGCTGCTGTGGAGCAGTATTCTAAGCACCTCATGGCTTAGAACAGTGTTACGATCTCAGTGCCCGAGGAACGCAGTTAGTTGAAAGCTGGCTTGTAGGCGTGCTTCCTTGTGCGAGCTGAGTTCAGCGCAGGACCCTCCCGCATTCTGACTGCCCGTAGACGTAGGTCCCAGTATCCTTATGTTAGGTGCCAGAAGAGGTTGTGTGAAGAGCATGTGGAAGTGACAGGATTCTCCTCAAGTGTATCTGATCTCAATGCAGACATGGCAAATGTCCTTGTTCAATGAGAGTGTTGCTCGGTCCTAGCTCCCATCAAAGTGTCTAGGAGACAGCTGCGTGCAACGCATACACACTTCCGTGAGCTGGGCTTATGGACTGTCCCTCCCATATCCTGCCTGCACGTACACCGCTGCTCCTAATAGGCCTAGCGACGATGCGAGCCTGAAGTGTTGTGACAGGTAGGTGGAAAGCTCCCGGCCCACAAGACTAGTGCATCCAAGCTCAACTCAGCGATTTCCTACTATTTCCCGTGTGAGCCAGGTGTTACATCCTAAGTGCCATCCTAGAGAAGCAAGCTGAACGCCTTGTCCGAAAGCAACTTACTATTGAGAGTTGAGCTCACCCTCAGTCCCTCACAGTTGCACACGGCCTGCAGAAAGAGTTTCCAAAATCTGCACCACAGCCGTTTGTCAGACGCTTGTGAGACGCAAGTGGAATAAGAAGACCTGGAGGGTGTCTCCAGCTGCAGTGGAGTGGTATTCTGGGTACCTCCTGGCTTAGAAAACTGTTACTTTCTCAGTGCCGGAGGAACGCAGCTAGTTGAAAGCTGGCTTGTAGGCGTTATTCCTTGTGCGAGATGAGTTAAGGGCAGGACACTCCCGCATTCTGACTGCCCGTAGACATAGGTCCCAGCATCCTTATGTTAGGTGCCGGAACAGGTTTGTGAAGAGCATGTGGAAGTGACAGGATTCTCCTCAAGTGTATCTGATCTCAATGCAGACATTGCCAACGTCCTTGTTCAATGAGAGTGTAGCTCGGTCCTAGCTCGCATCAAAGTGTCTAGCAGACATCTGCCTGCAAAGCATACACACTTCCGAGAGTTGGGCTTATGGACTGTCCCTCCCACATCCTGCCTGCACGTACACCGCGCTCCTAACAGGGCTAGCCCCGATGCCTGCCTGAAGTGTTGTGAGAGGTAAGTGGAAAGTCCCGGCCCACAAGACTAGTGCATCCAAGCTCAACTCAGCGATTTCCTACTATTTCCCGTGTGAGCCAGGTGTTACATCCTAAGTGCCATCCTAGACAAGCAAGCTGAACGCCTTGTCCGAAAGCAACTTACTTCGGAGAGTTGAGCTCACCCTCAGTCCCTCACAGTTGCACACGGCCTGCAGAAAGAGTTTCCAAAATCTGCACCACAGCCATTTGTCAGACGCTTGTGAGACGCAAGTGGAATAAGAAGACCTGGAGGGTGTCTCCAGCTGCAGTGGAGTGGTATTCTGGGTACCTCCTGGCTTAGAACACTGTTACTTTCTCAGTGCCGGAGGAACGCAGCTAGTTGAAAGCTGGCTTGTAGGCGTTATTCCTTGTGCGAGATGAGTTAAGGGCAGGACACTCCCGCATTTCTGACTGCCCGTAGACATAGGTCCCAGCATCCTTATGTTAGGTGCCGGAACAGGTTTGTGAAGAGCATGTGGAAGTGACAGGATTCTCCTCAAGTGTATCTGATCTCAATGCAGACATTGCCAACGTCCTTGTTCAATGAGAGTGTAGCTCGGTCCTAGCTCGCATCAAAGTGTCTAGCAGACATCTGCCTGCAAAGCATACACACTTCCGAGAGTTGGGCTTATGGACTGTCCCTCCCACATCCTGCCTGCACGTACACCGCGCTCCTAACAGGGCTAGCCCCGATGCTGCCTGAAGTGTTGTGAGAGGAAAGTGGAAAGTCCCGGCCCACAAGACCTAGTGCATCCAAGCTCAACCCCAGCGATTTCCTAGTATTTCCTGTGTGAGCCAGGTGCTACATTCCTAAGTGCCATACGAGAGCAGCTAGCTGACGCCTTGTCGAAAGCAACTTACATCGGAGAGTTGAGCTCACCTCAGTCCCTCACAATTGCACACATGCCTGCAGAATGAGTTACAACATCTTGCACCACCCGCCGTTTGTCAGAGGCTTGTGAGACGCAAGTGGAATAAGCAGACCTGGAGGGTGTCTCCAGCTGCAGTGGAGTGGTTTCTGGTACTCCTGGGTTAGAACACTGTTAGTTCCAGTGCCCGAGGAACGCAGCTAGTTGAAAGTGGCTTGTAGGCGTGCTCCTTGTTGAGTGATTCAGGCGGCCCCCCATTTGGCCAAAATTGCCCCGACCCTTTTTTGGGGAAGGGGTTGTGTAAGGAGGGGAAGGAAGGATTTTGGGTGTATTGATCTAAGCGAGGGGAAAAGTTTTTTAAATGAATGTACCCGGTTATTTCCCCTCAAGTTCAGCCATTGCTGAAAACATACACATTCAGGTTGGGTTTGGCCGGGCCCCCCACATTGTGCATACCGCTCCTCGGTCCCCCAAATCGGTGAAGTTTTGTAGGGGTTTGTGGAAACCCCCGCCAAAGAATGAAACCCCACTCACGCGCTTTTCAGTTTTTCCCCCTGTGGAGCGGGGGACCCTAGTGCCAAAGGGGAAAGTGGGGCCTGCCCAAAAGAAAACAATTGGAGGGTTTAAACCCTCATCCACATTGGGCCCGGTGCAAAAAGATTTTCCAAATTGCAAAGGTTTGTCGGGTTGGGAAGACGGGGAATAAGGCCCGGGAGGGGCCACTCAGGGAAGTGGGTTTTGGGCCCCCGGTTTGAAAGTGTTCCATCGGGAGCAGCATTTAAAAAGCGGGTTTTTGGGTGCTTCTTGTGACTGAGTTGGAGGCCCCCCCGTTTTAACCCCCGGGGGTAGGCCCACCTTTTGTTGGGCGAAGATGTGTAAAAAGCAGTGAAGTGCAGGATTTTTCCCGTGTATTGATTCACCCCGCTTGCAAACGCCTTGTTAAATGAGGTGGTGGGTTAGCCCCTAAGTTTGAAATTGGGAAAAAGATACCCTTTTTGGAGTGGCTTTACTGTCCCCCCCATTCCTGTCCCCGAAGGGCTCTAACAGGCCTGCGACGTGTGAAGTTTTTGTGGGGTAAAAAAAACCCCGGCCCCAAGAAATGCACCCAAGAAAAATTCGTTTTCTTATTTTGTGGAGCCAGGTGGAAACCCCTATGATTAAGAAGCAAAAGCTGAACGTTGCCCAAAAGCAATTATTGGGGGTTTGGGCCCCCCTCGCCCACGTTGACAGCTGAGCAGTTTCAAACCTGCCCCAAGCGTTTTTCAGGGGTTGGGACGAGGGAAAAGAGATGGGGGTGTTCAGTGCGGGGTGGTTTTTTGGTTACCCTGGAAACATTGGTTTTTAG
>NW_024570403.1:0-4941 GCF_018345385.1 Vulpes lagopus | reverse complement strand
CTTAGAACATGTTACGTTCTCAGTGCCCGAGGAACGCAGCTAGTTGAAAACTGGTTAAAGGCGTGCCTTCATTGTGGGAGCTATGTTCCAGGGGCAGGACCTCCCGGATTCTGACTGCCCTTAGACGTAGGTCCCAGCATCCTTATGATAGTGCCCGGAAAGAGGTTGTGTGTGCGCATGTGGAACATGACCGGATTCTGCTCCAGGTGTATCCAGATATCAATGCGACATTGCAACGTCTGTTCAATGAGAGTGTACTTTCTCAGTCCTACCTCCATCAAAGGGGTCTAGCAGACATCTGCCTGCAAAGCATACACACTCTCGAGGTTGGTTTATGGTACTGTCCCTCCCACATCCTCCACTGCACGTTCACCGCGCTCCTAACAGGCATAGCCTATGCGTGCCTGAAGTGTTGTGAGAGGTAAGTGGAAAGTCCTGGCAGACAAGACTAGTGCATCGAAACTCAACCCAGCGATTTCCTAGTATTTCCTGTGTGAGCCACCTGCGACATCCTAAGTGCCATACGAGAGAAGCTAGCCTGAATATGCTTTCCGAAAGCAACTTACTTCGGAGAGTTGAGCTCACCCTCAGTCCCTCACAGTTGCACACTGTCTGCAAAAGAGTTTTCCAACAACGGCACCACAGCCGTTTGTCAGAGGCTTGTGAGACGCAAATGTGAATAGCAATCTGGAGGGTGTCTCCAGCTGCAGTGGAGAGTGGTATTCTGGGTACCTCCTGGCTAGAACACTGTTACGTTCTCAGTGCCTGAGTAAAGACAGCTAGTTGAAAGCTTGCTTGAAGCGTGCATTTCCTTGGGCGAGCAGAGTTCAGGGCAGACCCACCCGCATTCCTGGACTTCCCGTAGACTATTTACCCAGCAACCTTCTGTTAGGTTTCGGAAGAGGTTTGCTGAAGGGTATGTGGAAGGTTGACAGGATTCTACTCTGGTGTATCTGATCTCAATGCAGACATTGCTAACGGGCTTGTTACAATGAGAGTGTAGCTCGGTCCTAGATCCCATCAAAAGTGTCTAGCAGACATCTGCGGACAAAGCTACAAACTTCCAAGATTTGGGCTTATGGTTTCATCCATCCCACATTCCTGCCTGCACGTACACCGCGCTCCTAACAGGCCTAGCCCGATGCGTGCCTGAAGTGTTGTGAGAGGTAAGTGGAAAGTCCCGGCCCACAAGACTAGTGCATCCAAGCTCAATCTAGCGGTTTCTTAGTTTTCCTGAGTAGCCAGGTGCTACATCCTAAGTGCCATACGAGAGAAGCTAGCTGAACGCCTTGTCCGAAAGCAACTTACTTCGGAGAGTGAGCTACTCTCAGTCCCTCACAGTTGCACAATGCCTGCAGAATGAGTTTCGAGCATCTGCACCAGAGCGTTTGTCAGAGGCTTGTGAGACGCAAGTGGAATAAGCAGACCGGAGGGTGTCTCCACTGCAGTGAGTGGTATTCTGGGTACCTCCTGGCTTAGAAACTTACGTTCTCAGTTGCCCAGAACGCAGCTAGTGAAAGCTGGTTGTAGGCTGCTTCCTTGTGCAGCATGGTTCAGGCAGACCTCCCGCATTCTGACTGCCGTAGACTTAGTCCAGCATCCTTATTTTTAGGTGCCGGAAGAGGTTGTGTGAAGAGCATGTGGAAGTGACAGGATTCTCCTCAAGTGTAATCTGATCTCAATGCAGACATTGCAAACGTCCTTGTTCAATGAGAGTGTAGCTCGGTCTAGCTCCATCAAAGTGTCTAGCAGACATCTGCCTGCAAGCATACACACTTCCGAGAGTTGGGCTTATGGACTGTCCCTCCCACATCCTGCCTGTCACGTACACCGCGCTCCTAACAGGCCTAGCCCCGATGCGTGCCTGAAGTGTTGTGAGAGGTAAGTGGAAAGTCCGGCCCTCAAGACTAGTGCATCCAAGCTCAACCCAGCGATTTCTAGTATTTCTGTGTGAGCCAGGTGCTCGACATCCTAAGTGCATAGAGAGAAGCTAGCTGAACGCCTTGTCGAGAAAGCAACTTACTTCGGAGAGTTGAGCTCACCCTCAGTCCCTCACAGTTGCTACTACTGCCTGCAGAAAGTAGTTTTCCCAAACATCTGCACCACAGCGTTTGTCAGAGGCTTGTTTAGACGCAAGTGAATACGCAGACCTGGAGGGTTGTCTCCAGCTGCAGTGGAGCTGTTATTCTGGGTACCTCCTGGCTCTGAGAACACTGTTCGTTGTTCAGTGCCGAGGAACGCAGCTAGTTGAAAGCTGGCTTGTAGGCGTGCTTCCTTGTGCGAGCTGAGTTCAGGGCAGGACCCTCCCGCATTCTAAACTGCCCGTAGACCTTAGGTCCAGCATCCTTATGTTAGGTGCGGAAGAGGTTGTTGTGAAGAGCATGTGGAAGTGACAGGATTCTCCCTCAGGTGTATCTGATCTCAATGCAGACATTGCAAACGTCCTTGTTCAATGAGAGTGTAGCTCGGACCTAGCTCATCAAAGTGTCTAGCAGGACATCTGCCTGCAAAGCATACACACTTCGAGAGTTGGCTTATGGACTGTCCCTCCCACATCCTGCCCTGCAGTACACCCGCTCCTAACAGGCCTAGCCCGATGCGTGCCTGAAGTGTTGTGAGAGTAAGTGGAAGTCCGGCCCACAAGCTGTGCATCAAGCTCAACCCAGCGATTCATATTTCCTGTGAGCCGGTGTACATCTAGTGCCATACGAAGAAGCTATGAACGCTTGTCCGAAAGCAACTACTTCGGAGGTTAAGTACTCAGTCCTCACAGTTGCACACTGCCTGCAGAAAGAGTTTCCAACATCTGCACCACAGCGTTTGTCAGAGGCTGTGAGACGCAAGTGGAATAAGCAGACCTGGAGGGTGTCTCCAGCTGCAGTGGAGTGGTATTCTGGTACCTCCTGGTTAAAACTGTTCGTCTCAGGCCCGAGGAACGCAGCTAGTTGAAAGCTGGCTTGTAGGGTGCTTCCTGTGCGAGTGGTCAGGCAGGCCTCCGCATTCTGACTGCGTAGAGTAGTCCAGCATCTTATTAGGCCGGAAGAGGTTGTGAAGCATGGAAGTGCAGATTCTTCAGGTGTATCTGATCCAATGCAGACATTGAACGTCTTGTTCAATGAGAGTGTAGCTCGGTTGCTCCATCAAAGTTCTAGCAGACATCTGCCGCAAGCATACACACTTCGAGAGTTGGGCTATGGATGTCCTCCAATCTGCGCAGGTACACCCCTCCTAACAGGCTAGCCCGATGCTGCTGAAGTGTTGTGAGAGGTAAGTGAAAGTCCGCCACAAGCTAGTGCATCCAAGCTCAACCAGCGATTTCCTATATTTCCGTGTGAGCAGTTGAATCTAGTGCATACGAGAGAAGCTAGTGAACCCTTGTCAAGCAACTTACTTCGGAGAGTTGACTCACCTCATCCCTCAAGTTGCACACTGCTGAGAAAGAGTTTCCAACATTGCACCACAGCCGTTTGTCGAGGCTGGGACGCAAGTGGAAAAGCGACCTGGAGGGTGTCTCCACTGCATGGTGGTATTCTGGGAACTCCTGGCTTAGAATACTGCTAGTTTTCAGTCCGAGAACGCAGCTAGTTGAAAGTGGTTGTAGCGTGCTTTGTGGAGCTGAGTCAGCAGGACCCCCGCATTCTGAGCCGTGATAGGTCCCAGCATCTTATGTTAGGGCGGAAGAGGTGTGTGAAAGCATGTGGAAGTGTCAGATCCTCAAGTGATCTGATTCTCAAGCCATGAAAGTCCTTGTCAATGAGGTGTAGCTCGGTCTAGACCCATCAAAGTGTCTCAGACATCTGCCGCAAAGCTACACACTTCGAGAGTGGCTTAGGCGTCCCTCCCCATCCTGCTGCAGGTACACCGCTCTCCAGGCCTAGCCCATGCGTGCCTGAAGTGTTGTGAGAGGTAAGTGGAAAGTCCGGCCCAAAGACTAGGCATCAACTCAACCCGCGTTTCATATTTCCTGATGAGCAGGGTGTACTCTAAGTGCCATAGAGAGAAGCTAGCTAACGCCTTGTCCAACAACTTATTTGGAGAGTAGCTCCTCGTCCTCACAGTTGCACATGCTGCAGAGATTTCAACATTGCCCAGCCGTTTTCAAGGTGTGAGACGCAAGTGGAAAAGCAGACGGAGGGTGTCTCAGCTGCAGTGAGTGTATTCTGGGACCTCCTGGTTGAACTGTGTTCTAGTTCCCAGAACGCAGTAGTGAAGCTGGTTGTAGGCTGCTTCCTGTGCGAGATGGTTAGGGCAGGACCTCCCATCCTGACTGCAGTCGACTAGTGTCCAGGCATCCTTATGTTAGGGTCGGAAGAGGCTTTGTGAAAGCGTCTGTGAAGTGACAGGACTCGTCAGTGAACTGATCCAATCGACATTGCAAACGTCTTGTTCAATGAGAGTGTAGCTCGGTCTAGCCACATAAGTGTCTCCAGACTCTGCTGACATAGCATACACATTCCGAGATTGAGCTTAGGACTATCCTCCTCCAATCCTGCTGCAGGTACACTCGCGTCCTAACAGGCCTAGCCCCAATGCTGTCCTGAAGTGTTGGTGAGAGGTAAGTGAAAGTACTGGCTCACAAGACTAGTGCATCAGCTTACCAGTGATTCCTAGTATTTCAGTGTGAGCCAGTGTGCTACACCTAGTGCCATACGAGAGAAGTAGCTGAACGCCTTGTCCAAATGCAACTTACTTCGGAGTA
Organism: Vulpes lagopus; assembly: GCF_018345385.1. Classification (NCBI taxonomy): domain Eukaryota; kingdom Metazoa; phylum Chordata; class Mammalia; order Carnivora; family Canidae; genus Vulpes; species Vulpes lagopus. Next base: position 242 of record NW_024570403.1, on the reverse strand, counting down.
GTTGAGCTCACCGTCGTCCTCAGCAGTTGCACACTGATGCAGAATGAGTTTCCCACTCTGACAGCCGTTTGTCTCTAGGTTGTATGTGCAGAGCAAGTGGAATAGCAGACGGGGGTGTCCCCATGCTGCAGTGATGGTTTCGGGAACCTCCGGGCTTTACATACTTAGGTTCTCAGTCCTGACGGCTGAGTGAAAGTGTTTGTAGGCATGCTTCTGTGCGAGTGATCAGGAGACCTCAGCAT
>NW_024570402.1:0-6486 GCF_018345385.1 Vulpes lagopus | reverse complement strand
TGTGTGAGCCAGGTGCGACATCCTAAGTTCCATACGAGAGAAGTTAGCTGAACGCCTTGTCCGAAAGCAACTTATTTCGGAGAGTTGAGCTCACCCACAGTCCCTCACAGTTTGCACCACTGCATGCAGTAAGAGTTTCCAACTTCTGCACCCACAGCCGTTTTGTCTGAGGCTTGTGAGAGCAGTGAATAAGCAGACCTTGGGGGTGTTGTTTCCTGCTGCAGTGTAGTGGCTATTCTAGCGGTACCTCCTGTCGTTTAGAATCACTGTTTCGTTTTCTCAGTGGCGGAGGAACGCTGCTAGTTGAAAAAGCTCGGCTTGTAGGCGTGCTTCCTTGTGCGAGCTGAGTTCAGGGCAGGACCCTCCCGCTTTCTGACTGCCATAGACGTAGGTCCCGCTTCCTTATGTTAGGTGCAGGAAGGATTGGTTGTGTGAAGAGGCATGTGGACAGTGGACAGGATTCTCCTGGTGTATCTGATCTCATTGCAGACATTGCAAATCGTCCTTGTTCAATGAAGAGTGGAGATCGGTCCTTGCTCCATCAAGTGTTCCTAGCACATCTGTCCTGACTATGCATAACACTTCCGAGTGTTGGGCTTATGGACTCTCCCCTTCCCACATCCTGCTGCACATACACCCCGCTCTCAACAGGTAGCCCCGATGCGTGCCTACAGTGTTGTGAGAGGATAAGTGGAAAGTCACGGCCCACAAGGCTAGTGATCCAAGCTCCAACGCAGCGATTTCCTTGCTATTTCTGTCGTGAGCCACAGGTGCGGACATCCTAACTGCCATTACGAGTGACGATACCTGAACGCTTGTTCCGGAAAAGCAATTTTCGGAGAGTTTGTGGATCAACCTCCAGTCTCCTCTCAGTTGCACACGGCCTGCAGAAAGAGTTTCCAACTTCTGAACCCACACCCTTTGGGTCTGGGGGGCCGTGAGACGCAAGTAGAATAAGCAGACCTGGGGGGTTCCCCCTCCGCTGCGGTGGATTTGGTTTCTGGGTACCCCCCCTGGTTGGGAAACCTGTTTCTTTTCTCATCCCCCCGAGGAAGCAGCTAGTTAAAAGGGTTTGGTTTGTAGGCGTGTTTTCCTTGTCGACCCTGATTTCAGGGCGGGGACCCCCCCCCACTTTCTGACTCCCCGTAGACGAAGGCCCCAGAAAACCTTAGTTTTGGGGCCCGGGTTTTGGGTTGGGGTTTTGAAGAGCATGGGGAAGTGCCCGGGGTTCCCTCAGGTGTATTTTGATTCAATGTTTACTTTGAAAAACGTCCTTTTTCCCATTTAAGAGTGTAGTTTCGGCCCTAGCTCCCACCCAAAGTGTCAAAAAAAGACCATCTGCCTGCAAAGCAAACCCCTTTTTCCGGGGGAATTTTGGGTTTTAAATGGACTGTCCCTCCCCCACACCCTTCCTGCCAAAACACCCCCCGGGCCCCCCAAACCCAGGCCTGGGGCCCGGGTTTGGCTTTCCTGAAGTGTTTTTGAGAGGAAAGGGTGGAAATCCCCCCCCCACAAAAACTAGTGCACCCCAAACCCAAAAAACCCAGTGATTCCAGGTTTTTTTCCCCCTGTGGGCCGGGTGCGACACCCTTAAGTGCCATAGGAGAGAATTTTTAGCTAAAACCGCCTTGCCCGAAAGCAACTTACTTTCCGGGAGAGTTGAGCTAAAACCCCCCTCGGGTCCCCACATTTGGGAAATATTTGCCTGCAAAAAGGGTTTCCAACATCTGCCCCCAAAAGCCTTTTTGCCCAGGGGCTTGTAAAAACGCAAGGGAATAAGCAACCTGGAGGGTGTTTCCCCCTGCAGTCGAGTGGAATTTTGGTACCCCTTTGGCTTAAAAAACACTTTTTCGTTCCAGTGCCCGGGGGCCCCCAAAACCTAGTTGAAAGCTGGTTTTCAAAGCGTGTTTCCCTTGTCCCGACTGAGTTCAGGGAAAGGAAACCCCTCCCGCTTTTCTGCCCTCCCCCGTAGACTTGGGCCCCCCGCTTTCCTTTATGTTGGGTTTCCCCGGCCGAGTTGGGGTGAAGAGCAGGTGGAAGTAAAAAGGATTCTCCCAGGTGTATCTAAATCCCCAATGCGGGACATTGAAAAACCTTCCCTTTTGGGTCAATGAAGTGTGGGCCCCGGTCCAAGCCCCCCTTTCAAAGGGGCCCCTAGCAGAATCTGCCTGCAAAGCAAAACAAAATTTTCCAGGGGTTGGGCTTAGGGGACTGCCCCTTTCCCCACACCCTTTTCCCTGCAGTACACCGCGCTCCAAAACATACCTACCCCCCGATGCGGGGCCGGGAAAGTTTTTGTGGAGGAAAATGGAAAGTCCCGGCCCACAAGACTAGGGGCATCCAATCCAACCCAGCGATTTCCCAGTATGCCCCTTTTGGGGGCCCCAGGTTGGGACTTTCCCTAAGTTCCCCATATAAAGGAGAAGGATTTTTAAAACGCCTTTTTGCCCAAAAAAGCAATTTAAACTTTGGAGGGGTTTGGAGCTCACCCTCAGTCCCAAAAGTTGCACATTTTGCCTGCAGATTTTCCCAATTTTTCTGAAACCCAGCCCCCGGAAAGGTTTGGGCCCTGGGGAGCCGAAAGGGGAATAAGAAACCCCCTGGGGGGTTTGTCTCCAGCTGCAGGGAGTGGAAATTTTCCCTTGGGTACCTCCTGGTTTAAAACCTGTTCCCCCTTCTCATTTCCCGGGGAAACGACCCTGTTTAAAACCCTTTGCTTGTAGGCTTTGCTTCCTTGGGGGCGGCGATTTTGGGGGCGGGGAGCCTCCGCATTCAAAACCGGCCCTAGCGGGGCCCAGCACCCTTTTTTTTTAAGGTGCCGGAAGAGGTTTGTGTGAAAAGGCTTTTTGGGAAAAGTGACAGGATTCTCCTCAGGTGTATTTTGATCCCCAGTCCCAGACATTGAAAAAGGGTCCTTTGTTCAATGAAGGGGTTAGCTCGCCCCTAGCCCCCAATCAAAGTGTCTACAGAGATTTCCCCGGCAAAGCATACAAAAAAATTTCCGGGGAATTTTGGGTTTTTGGGACGGGCCCTCCCACTTCCTGCCAGAAAACGGAAAAAAAATCGCGTCCTAACGGGCCTACCCCGATGCGGGGCCTGAAGTGTTGTGGAGGGTAAGGGGAAAAGCCCCCGGCCCAAAAGACTATTGCATCCAAGCTAAAACCCCAGCGTTTTTCCTTAGTATTTCCCCTGTGGGGAGCCGGTGCAAACAACCTAAGTCCCATCGAGAAGAACCCTAGCTGAACGCCTTGCCCAAAAGGCAATTAACTTCGGAGATTTTAAAGCCCCACCCTCAGCCCCCTTCACATTGACACGCCTGAAAAAAGGTTTCCCAAAAATCTGCCCCAAAACCCCTTTTTGGGCCCAGAGGTTTTGGGAGGACGCAACCCCGAAAAAGGGCAGACCTGGAGGGTTTCCACCTCCCAGTGGAGTGGTTTCGGGGTACCCCCCCTCCCCAAGAAACTTTTTTAGTTCTCAGAAACCCCCCGAGGAACGCTTCTAGTTGAAAAGGGGCCCGGGGTGGGGCTTTCCCTTCCTTGTGCAGCTGGATTCAGGGCGGGGACCCCCCCCCGTTTCCTGACCCCCCTTTAAAAGAGGTCCCAAGCCACCCCTTATTTTTAGGTGCCGGAAGGGGTTTGTGTGAAGAGCATGGGGAAAGGGTGACAGGTTTTCCTCAGGTGTATCTGTTTAAAAATGCAGACTTTTGCATACGTCCTTGTTCAATGAGAGTGAAAGCTCGGTCGTGCCCCATCAAAGTGTCAGCAGCCCATTCCCTGAAAAGCAAACGCACTACCTAAGTTGGGCTTATGGACTGCCCCCCCCCCAACATCCTGCCTGCACGTAAAAACCGCGCTCCTAACAGGAAAACCCCCCGAGGGCCTGCCTGAAGGTTGTGAGAGGTAAGGGGAAAAACCCCCCGGGCCCACAAGAAGTGCATCCAAGCTAAACCCACGTTTTCCCTTTTTTTTTTCCTGTGGGGAGCCAGCGGGCAAAAAACCCAAAATTTCCCTACGAGAGAAGCTAGCTAAACTCCTTGCCGAATGCAACAAACTTTTCGGGTGTTGAGCAACCCCCCTCGGGCCCCTTTCACAGTTGCACACTCCCTGCAAAAAAAAAAAAAAAAAAGATTTTCCCCCAACATCGGAAACCACACCCGTTTGTCAAGGTTTTTGGGACGCAAGTGGAAAAAGGGAAAGCCCTGGGGGGTTTGCCCTTCCCAGCTGCAGTGGAGGGGTTTTATTCTGGGTCCCCCCTCCGGGCTTAAAACACTTTTTTATTTTTCTCAGTGCCTGGGGGAACGCATCTATTTAAAAAGCGGGGTTTGTAGGCTTGTTTTCCTTTGGTGCGGCTGATTTCCCAGGGCAGGCCCCCCCCCGCTTTCTGACTGCCCGTGGGACGAAAGGTCCCCAGCATCCTTTTGTTAGGTCCCGGGAAAGGGGTTTTGGTGTGAAACCCATGTGGAAGGGGACAGGATTCTTTTCCAGGTGAAATCTGATCTCAATCCAGACATTGAAAAAACGTCCTTTTTTCAAGGGAGAGTGCAGCTGGGGCCCCTAGCCCCAAAACAAAAGTGTCTAGCAGACATCTGCCTGAAAAAGCACACCAAATTTTCCGGGGTTTGGGGCCCTTTAGGGACTGTCCCTCCCACATCCTCCCGGGACGTACCCCGCCCCCTCTCCTAACAGGCCTACCCCCGATGCTTTTCCTAAAAAAAAAAAAAGTGATTTGAGAGGTAAGGGGGAAACTCGGGGGCCCCAAAGGGGGACTAGTGCTTTCCCAAGCTAAAACCACCGATTTCCTAGTTTTCCTGTGTGGGAGGTGCGAAACCCCCTGGGTGCCCGACAGAGAAGCTAGCTAAACCCCTTTGTCCGAAAGGAACTTCCCTTGGGAGTTTTTAACCCACCCTCAGGCCCTAAACTTTTTCACCCCTTCCCCTTGAAAAGATTTCCCAAAACTGCACCACGGGCCTTTGTCAGGGGCATGGGAGACACAATGGAATAAAGCGGGACCTGGAGGGTGCTCCATCAAAAGGGTTGAGTGAAATTCGGGGTACCTCCTGGCTTGGAACCCTGTTTTTTTCCCTCAGTCCTGGGGGAAACGCGGGCTAGTTAAAAAATCTGGCTTGAAGGGTGTTTCCCTTTGTGTGAGCTGATTTCAGGGCAGTACCCCCCCCGCATTGAGACGGGCCCATAGCCTTTGGGGCCCCCAGCATCCTTATGTTAGGGTCCCGGGAAATTTTGGTTTTGTGTGAAAAAAGATGTGGAAGTGACAGGATTCTCCTCTTCTGTATCTGATTTTTTAAATGCAACTTTGGGGAAAACGTCCTTTTTCCCAATGAGAGTGTGGGCTGGGTCCTACTCCTTTTTTTAAAAGTGCTAGCGACTTTCTGCCTGCAAAATGCATAAAACACCCCCGGAGTTGGTTTATGGCTGCCCCTCCCACAGCTGTCGGGCCACCTTTAAAAAAACCGTGCTCCCCAACGGGGCCTTTAGCCCCGTTGCGTTGCCTGAAGTGTTGTGAGAGGTAAGGGGAAAAGGCCCCGCCCCCAAAAAACTCTAGAGCTCCAAAAAAAAACCCAAAATTTCCCAGAATTTCCTGTGTGACCCAAGTGGGGGGAAAATCCTAATCCCATACCAAAAAGAAGTAGCGAACGCCTTGTCCAAAAGCAACTTGGGGGGTCGGGGGGGTTGAGCCCCACCCTCAGCCCTCACATTGAAAACATTTGGCCTCCCAGAAAGAGTTTCCAAATCTGCACCACAGCCGTTTGTCAAGATGTTTTGTGAGACGCGAGTGGAAAAGCGGGGACATGGAGGGGGGTCTCCGCTGCAGGGGGTTTTTAAAAAGAATTTGGGGGTTTTCCTCCGGGTTTTTAACAACACTGTTACTTTCCCCTCGTCCCCGGGAGGAACCCGCTTTTTGAAAGCGGGCCCTTCTTAAAAGGTGTTCCTTTTCGACCCCTAAAGTTAAAGGGCAGGAGCCTCCCGCATTCTGGTGCCCGTGGCCCTGGGCCCCAAAAGCATCCTTTAGGGTTATTTGCTGGAAGGGGAAATGTTTAAAAGGGGCCATGTGAATTTGACAGGTTTCTCCTCGGGTGTATCTGTTCTCAATGCAGACAATTGCAAAAGTCCTTGACCCAGGGAGTTTTGGCTGGGCCCCTAGCTCCCTTCAAAAGTGTCTGGGGCAGACATCGGGCCTTTGCAAAGCTACAAATTTCCCGAGATTTGGGGGCTTTTTGGACTTGTCCCTCCCAAAATTTTCCCCCTCCTAAAAAGTAAAACCGCGCTCCAAAAAGGGGCCCTGGGCCCCGATGCGGGCCAAAAAGTATTGTAAAGGTAAGAGGAAAGCCCCCTTTCCCCCCAAAAAGACTAGTGTTTCCCAAAACCTCAAAAAGAAGGATTTCCTTTTTTCCTGTGTGAGCCAGGGCGAAAATCCTAAGTCCCCAAAAAACAGGGAGGGCTAGCTGAACCCCTTTGTCCCGAAAGCAAC
>NW_024570401.1:0-6851 GCF_018345385.1 Vulpes lagopus | reverse complement strand
AACCCCTAACCCTAACCCGTTCCCTAACCCTAACCGTTCCCTAACCCTAACCCTAACCATTCCCTAACACAAACCAGTTTCCTAACCCTAACCATAACCCATTCCCCTAAACCCTTAACCGTTCCCTAACCCGTTTCCCTTAACCTAACCCCTTAACCCATTCCCTAACCCTAACCCTAACCCGTTCCCTAACCCTAACCCTAACCACCGTTCACTAACCCTAACACCGTTCCCTAACTCCTAACCGTTCCATAACCCTAACCCTAACCCTAACCTAACCTAACCCGTTTTTTTTTTTCCTAACCTGTTCCCTAACCCTAACACTCCTATCCCGTTCCCTAACCCAAACCCATCCCGTTCCCTAACCCAAAACACTAACCCTAACCCAAACCCTCTAACCCTAACCCATTCCCTAACCCTAACCCGTTACCTAACCCTAACCATTCCCTAACCTAACCCTAATCCCTTAACATGTACCTAACCCGTTCCCTAACCTAACCGTACCCTAATCCTTAATGTCCCTAAAACCTAGCCCAAACCCAGCCTTAACCCCTAACCTAAACTTCAAACCCATCCCCGCTCTATCTCAAACGTATTCCTCCCCCATCCCTTAACCCTAACCCTATAACCTTTCTGTAACATCACCCTTATCATTCCTAAATCAGTTTCCTAATCCCAAATAGTACTTACTCCTAAATCTTGGACCCTTCCCCCATCTTCACCTCTAACCCCCCAGGAACCGAACGCATATCCATGATCACTAATCCATTATATCTATTTACCCTAACCACATATTGCCTCACCCTATACCCTAAACCCTATCTCAATTGTCCCCATTCACTTTACCTGTCATTTGAGTAGCTGCTGCTGAGAGTGGATGTGACTCCAAACAGCGCCTCAGGGTTCCTCGAGGTCCTGAGGAAGCGGACTCCTGTATGGCAGACGTTGGCCCATGTCTTCCGATCATAGACAGCAGGTCCTGAGGACCGAGGGGGGGGTCCTGATCACTGTGGACTATGCCTCACATCCTCAAAGATCCTGGGGGTTCTGAGGAGGCCAGGTTCCTGTTCACCGTGGAGCGGCCCACATGGGACTGAAGACTACTGCCTGTATGAGAAGGGCCGGGGCTCTGTCGGTATGACCGCCCCACGTATCCCGAAAACTCTCCGTGGGTCCTGTGGAGGCCGGGGCCTCCGGTCAGCGTGGACGTTGACCCTACATCTTCCTGAAAACTCACGGCGTCTGAGGAGGTGGGGTCCTGTACAGCGAAGAAGCGGCCCCACATCTTCCTGAAGTCTCACGGGGGTTCCCTGAGGAGAGACCAGGCTCCTGTCAGTGTGGACACGGCTCCACATGGTCCTGAAGCCTACCTGGGGGTCCTGAGGAGGCCAGGGCTCCTGTCAGCCTGGAGCGGCCCACATCCTCCTCAGGCCAGCCAGAGCACAGACTGGCTCCTGTTACTGGCTGGCGGAGGAGAGGAGGCTACTGAGTACACCACGCCCCCTGACTCCGGCCTGGGTAGGCGCTGAAGGTGGCGGTGAGGGAGGGCGGAGTCCCCACGCCCAGGGCAGGACCTGCCTCTCCAGGCTCCAGTGAGACCTATTGAAGAAACCCAAACCACCCCCCCACCCACAGGGAAAATTTAGGACACGCCTAACCCAGAGGGCAGCACATCCAGGCGGCACCTTCCCCGGAATTTAAGCAACGGGAAAAACATTCGTGGTTTTTCCGAGATAGAAACCAGTCCCCCCCGCGCCCTGACTGGAAAAGTCCCTGAACATGTTCATGTTGACCTTCAAAGAAATCAATCCTGTCTTAACCCGAATGCTATGCTAATCCGCGTTTGCCTTTAAAAGATGCCTGTAATTGCCATCTGGCTTTCCACCTTTGAGGCCGAGGGGCCCCTTGCACAAAAGTTCATAAAACTTTGCTAGGGATCCCTGGGTGGCGCAGACGGTTTTAGTGCCTGCTTTGGCCCAGGGCATGATCTTGGGAACGCCCAGGATCTAGTCCCAGTCGGGACTCCCGGTGCATGGAGCCTGCTTCTCCCTCTGGGCCTATGTCTCTGCCTCTCTTCTCTCTCTCTCTCTTTCTGTGACTGTCATAAAAAAAAAAACCCTCTTGCTAGTTGCATCTGCCTGTCTGGGGTCTGAGTCTCTGGGGACTTCTACGAGTACACTTTGGCCCCCAGTGAGCTAGGGTCCAACACTATGAGCTTCAGAAACGTCGTGTCTGAAATGGAGCACAAACACCCGGGGCTTCCCTGAAATACTTATGGGACAAGGAATTGGAGCCCACAGGATGCGAAATGAAATTGTGGACCAGACTTTTATCGTGTCCGCCAAGGACTCCACTCAACCCTATTCCACTGTGGGCGGAGGGACTGCGGGCTGGTGCAGCTGCCTGGGGGGGATACAGTTTGCAGGCTCCTCAGGAACTTACCGTTAGAGCTGCCCTGCGACCGGCAGGTGCACGGCTGGAGCTCACCCTGAAGATACGATGCAATGAAACGCAAGGCGGTCACCTGCGCCCGATGTCCACAGCAGCGGGCAATAAAAAAAAATAATAAAAACAGTGACACACTGTGGAGGAGCCTCCAGTGCCTTCAGACAGATGATGGATAGAGGATGGGAGATAGATGATGGTCATAGAGAGAGGAATGGTACTGCTATCAATGAGAAAGGAAATCTTGCATTTGCAATGACGGTGATACAACTAGTGGGATCTGTTAAGTGAAAAAAGTCAGTCGGGAAAGACAATGACCTATGAGTGTCATTCATAGGTGCGAATTAAAGAAGCAAGCAGTTTGTGAACATCTGGTAAGGGAAGGAAAAAAACGAATAAGATGAAAACAAGATGCAGGAAATACCGATCTGAATCATTGGGAAACAATCTGAGGTCACTGGAGGGGAGCGGGGGAGGGTATAACGGGGGATGGGCTAGGAAGGATGGCAGGTGATGTCCCGAGCACTGCTGTTTCCTCTCCAATGGTGAATCCCTGAATCTACCTCTGAAAGTATAATTACACTATACATTAAATAATTGGGTTTTAAATTAACGTTAAACAAAAATCAGTTGTATCAGAGGGCACATTTTCTTTCTGGCATCCTTTCTGCTCCTTAGCTTATGCTGGGACCACCCCTGTGGGTCTAAGTAGGCGCCACACCTCGTGCCTGGCCCAGCCCAGGGCTTTTAGAAACTCACGACCCCGAGATTCAGGACCTGATGGTCGAGGTCAGGAGTCGATGGCTTAACTGAAGAGCAGCAGGGAGCCGAGAAAACCACAAATGCTTTATCCTGTGTCTCTGTGACATCGTTCGAAATAGAAAAGTGCTGCGCCCCACTCTTCCTGCTTTTCCAATACTGATTTTGCTGTCCAGGGTATTTGTGGGGCTGACGGGATGTTAAGGGTTTTTTTTTTTTTTTTTCCTACTATCTAGGATCTACCACCATGATTTTGATAGGAATGACATTGAACCGTGGGTGGTTCAGGAAATGTGGACATTTTCACAGCGGAAAGCTTCCACCCCACGACACCAGGACGGGCCTCCCAGTGCCTGGTAGGGCACCAGTGCACAAGTCTTGTGCTCCTTTCGTTCTGTCTCATTATTTAGTCTCTGTTGATGCTCCTGAGAGGGAGTCCCGTTCCTTTCATTTCGTTCTGAGTGCTCATTGTCAGGACGCAGCAGGTACTGAGCTCTGTTGGTTCAGTGGTGTCCATGAATTTACTGAATTCAATCATTAGTTCTAACAGGTTTTGGTGGGGGCTTCGGTTTCTGTTTCTAGACCGCCGTCTTCAACAAATAGGGACAGTGTGAGTCCCCTTCCAGGAGTGGAAGCTTTGATGTTTCCTGTCTGTTGACTGCATTAGGATCTTCCAGCACTAGAGAGGGGACCTCCTTGGCTTGTTCCTGCTCTTAGGGTGAGACGAGACGGATTTTCAGGTTTTCACCTTACCCTTTCAGGTTTCACCTGAGGATGTCAGCTGGGGGCCTTCCTAGCGGAACTTTATTCTGTTGATAGACATTTCCTAAAAACCCACTAGGGCTTTTAAGTTGTACTTTGTCAAATGCTTTTTCTGCAATCTGAGAGGATAGTATGCTTTTTGTCCTTTCTCTCGTTTTTCTTTTTTAAAGATTTTATTGATATATCCTTGAGAGACATACAGAGAGAGCGCAGAGAGAGAAAGGCAGAGGACATGGGCAGAGGGGAAGGCGGCGGGCTCCGTTTGTAGTAAACTCGACGTGGGATCGATCCCGGTCTCCAGATCGCGCCCCTGGGCTGAAGGCAGGCGTTAAACGCTGAACCACCCGGGGCTTGCCCCTGTCCTGTTTATGCGGTTAATGTGATGGATCCTGCTGATGATGGACAGAGGGGCCGTGGGCAGGCATGGGCAATGTAGATGAACGATAGTATGCGCTATAAGCGTCTGGATCATAAATAATATAAGTCACAGAAATTTAGAAAGTACAGCCTAGGGAATGGAGTCAGTACTGTTGTGACAACTTTGTACGGGGGGACAGACGGTCGACGACGCTTCTCGTGGGGGGAGCTGATAAGGCACAGAATTGTCAAGTCACTAGTTTTGTAGCCCTGAAAATGGAAAACTACTGATTTAACGTCGTGTGTTGACTTGTACTTCAATAAATATCAAGGAAAGGGGTTTCTGGTAGGACTCCGGTGGGTATGTGTGTTTGAAGGCATTTACATGGCCGTTACACACACGGAAGGCACCTCTGCAGAGGGGTTAAAAATGCTCCACGTGTTCATCATGTTTAATTTTTAGAAGATTACTTGAGAATGTGCAGTAGGGAGGGGCAAGAGGGAGAGGGAGGAACTGGATGGACTCCTCACCAGGGAGCCTGAGCCCCACGCGAGGCTCCACGCCACAACCTCAGATCCTGACCTGAGCCAAACTAAAGAGTCGACGTGGGAACGACTGAAATACGCAAGAGCCCCTCGAATGTTATGTGTAACCCCATGCTGTAAAACTCTGGGGGTTCGGGGGGACATCTGTAGGACCCCAGTCTACCTAGAATGGTGGGAGGCCTGCAGGGCCAAGGATGGGAAACTGGAGGATTGAGGAGGGGGCCTGCATCCCCCTCACACCTGGCATGGGGACAGGGACCATCCCCCGGGACCTCGCCTTCAGGTGGAGGGTTCTAAGTGCTGATTGGACCCCGCCTGCCCACAGTCATGAAGCGGGACCCACTGTGGGCGGTACTGTGTGCCACCCCCGGGTTCCACCGCTGCATGGCGCTCACTGTGCGGCAGCAGATGCATCGGAGCACTCGTGCTTGGATCTGGCTCACAGCGACCGGACTCTCCCGCTCTCCCCAGTAGCCTCAGTACTCCCACTACTCCTCGTACCCCACTCTCCCAGTACCCCCACTCTCCACAGTAACCCAACTCTCCCACTCTCCCCAGGCCCGGGTGCATAAAGAGGGAGGCGCTCACACAGCGGACAGGTCCACAGGTGAGTGGCCGCTGATGCCTGCTCCCCGGGGGCCACTCTGGGGCTGTGGGTTGGGTGGGGGCGCTGGCCTGGGGTGGGTTCCAAAACACCCACGACCTAATGAGATGACCGTGAGAGCTCCTGCAGCCCTTCCACAGGCCCATGGGGTGAGGGCGGCACCCTAAGGCCTGTCCAGGGAAGCGAGGCTGCAGTGAAGACCGGCAGTCCGGAACCCCCGCTCCCCTGATAAGGACTGTGCTATGCAGGGGAGACCCATACATGACCTTTCCAGCTCGCCCTAGATGCATGGGGACCCCGACAAGGGTTGACACCCCCCCCCGCCCCTCCATGTGGTGAGGGGAGGACAGACAGGGCCTGCTGGGTTCCCCCTGGCCAAGTGAGCAGGCTTGCTCTTAATGCACTGGAATGTGGGCGGAGTCCCTGGTGCTCCCCCCAGGCCTCCCTCAGATAATCACGCATCCTGCCCTCAGGGTGGGGAGTGTGTGGTTGCCTCTTGCTTGGCATCAGGGTTTTCATATTGATGAAGTCACTTCCATTGCTTTCTCCCCTCGGTCGTTGTCGTTTGTGGAAACTCTCAGAGAAACCTTCGATTCCCCCGAGGCTGGGAGACATCACCCGAAATCAGAGCATCAGGATCGGCATTCGCCAGAGCCTCCTGGGTCCTCCGCCCGGTGTGCTCTGATACCGGGGTTGAGGGAGTGCTCTGTGATCCCAGGGTGATGGCGTCCTGGGACAGTGGCTGGGAAGGTGGACTGTAGTGTGGGCTGAGGCAAAAGACAGGCAGAGTGAGGGCCCATGTGTGATGTTCCAGCCCAGCATTTGCCCCTCAGGGCTATTGGGTTATCTTGACTCGGTCAGTCGGACGGGGACCTGCCACGGGGAGCTCCCGGATGCATGTGTCCTCGGAAGATATCATGCACCGTCATTTTGGAGGTGTTTGGATTTGCAGCACGGCAGGAGGACACAGAGAACCTACTGGCCTTGCAATGGGCCAATATCGTGGCCCTCAGTACCATCAGGTGAGGCCCAAAAAGGGATATAGACAATAAACCACTCCACGTAGAGGAGACATACGATCAGAAGCCAAGGATGAGTTCAGGGTCAGCCCAGACAAGGACCATGTCCAGGAACAACTGAGAACCTGGGGATGGTCCTGGTGTCAGTAGCAACTAAGGGTCCATTCTGATCCTAGTCATTGGTAGCTGAGGAGCCCAGTCCCAGGTTCGGTGAGGCCCAGGTGGGAGACCACAGTCTCCAGGGTCCAGTATGAAGTCACAGCTACCATGTCCAGGTGATGCCTGGGTGGGGGACAGAGTCACCAGGTCCAGGTTGAGGTGAAGGTGGAGAACCACAGTCCACCAGGTCCAGGTGAAGC
>NW_024570400.1:0-4721 GCF_018345385.1 Vulpes lagopus | reverse complement strand
CAGATACACCAGAGGTGAATCCGTCACTTCCACAGCTTACCCAAAAGCTTTCGGCCACCTAACATAGGGATTGCTGTGACTACGTTAGGGCATCAAAATGCGGAGGGTCCTGCTCAATCAGACCGCACAAGAAACACGCTACACGCCGCTTTCACTAGCTCTGCGAGTCGTGGGCATGGAACGTACAGTGTTCTAAGCCATGAGGAACCCTGAATACCGCCTCCACTGCAGCTGGAGACACCCTCCAGGTCTGCATATTCCACTTGCGGCTCACAAGCCGTCTGACAAACGCTGTGGTGCAGATGTTGGAAACTCTTTCTGCAGGGCAGTGTTCAACTCTGAGGGACTGAGGGTGAGCTCAACTCTCCGAAGTAAGTTGCTTTCGGACAAGGCGTTCAGCTAGCTTCTCTCGTATGACTCTTAGGATGTCGCACCTGGCTCACAGAGGAAATACCAGGAAATCGCTGCGTTGAGCTTGGATGCACTAGTCTTGTGGGCCGGGACTTTCCACTTACCTCTCACAACACTTCAGGCACGCATCGGGGCTAGGCCTGTTAGGAGCGCGGTGTACGTGCAGGCAGGATGTGGAAGGGACAGTCCATAAGCCCAACTCACGGAAGTGTGTATGTTTTGCAGGCAGATGTCTGCTAGACACTTTGGTGGGAGCTAGGACCGAGCTACACTCTCATTGAACAAGGACGTTTGCAATGTCTGCATTGAGATCAGATACACCTGAGGAGAATCCTGTCACTTCCACAAGCTCTTCCCAAAACCTCTTTCGGCACCTAACATAAGGATGCTGTGACCTACGTCTACGGGGACTCAGAATGCCGGAGGGTCCTGCTCTGAACTCAGCTCGCACAAGGAAACACGCCTACAAGCCAGCTTTCAACTAGCTGCGGTCCTCGGGCACTGAGAATGTAACAGTGTTCTAAGCCAGGAGGTACCCTGAATACCGCTCCACTGCAGCTGGAGACACCCTCCAGGTCTGCATATTCCACTTTCGTCTCACAAGCCTCTGACAAACGGCTGTGGTGCAGATGTTGGAAACTCTTTCTGCAGACCGTGTGCAACTGTGAGGGACTGAGGGTGAGCTCAACTCTCCGAAGTAAGTTGCTTTCGGACAAGGCGTTCAGCTAGCTTCTCTCGTATGGCACTTAGGATGCCGCATCTGGCTCACACAGGAAATACTAGGAAATCGCTGGGTTGAGCTTGGATGCACTAGTCTTGTGGTCCGGGACTTTCCACTTACCTCTCACAACACTTCAGGCACGCATCGGGGCTAGGCCTGTTAGAAGCGGGGTGTACGTGCAGGCAGGATGTGGGAGGGACAGTCCATAAGCCCAACTCTCGGAAGTGTGTATGATTTGCAGGCAGATGTCTGCTAGACACTTTGATGTGAGCTAGGACCGAGCTACACTCTCATTGAACAAGGACGTTTGCAATGTCTGCATTGAGATCAGATACACCTGAGGAGAATCCTATCACTTCCACATGCTCTTCACACAACCTCTTCCGGCACCTAACATAAGGATGCTGGGACCTACGTCTACGGGCAGTCAGAATGCGGGAGGGTCCTGGTCTGAACTCAGCTCGCACAAGGAAGCACGCCTACAAGCCAGCTTTCACCTAGCTGCGTTCCTCGGGCACTGAGAACGTAACAGTGTTCTAAGCCAGGAGGTACCCAGAATACCACTCCACTGCAGCTGGAGACACTCTCCAGGTCTGCTTATTCCACTTGCGTCTCACAAGCCTCTGACAAACGGCTGTGGTGCAGATGTTGGAAACTCTTTCTGCAGACCGTGTGCAACTGTGAGGGACTGAGGGTGACCTCAACTCTCCAAAGTAAGTTGCTTTCGGAAAAGGCGTTCAGCTAGCTTCTCTCCAAAGGCACTTAGGATGTAGCAGGTTGCTCACACAGGAAATACTAGGAAATCGCTGGGTTGAGCTTGGATCACTAGTCTTGTGGGCCGGGACTTTCCAATTACGTCTCACAAAACTTCAGGCACGCATTGGAGCTAGGCCTGTTAGGAGCGCGGTGTACGTACAGGCAGGAAGTTGGAGGGACAGTCCATAAGCCCAACTCTCCGAAGTGTGTATGCTTTGCAGGCAGATGTCTGCTAGACACTTTGATTTGAGCTAGGACCGAGCTACACACTCATTGAACAAGGACGTTTGCAATGTCTGCATTGAGATCAGATACACCTGAGGAGAATCCTGTGACTTCCACATGCTCTTCACACAACCTCTTCCGGCACCTAAGATATGGATGCTGGGAACTACGTCTATGGGCAGTTAGAATGCGGGAGTGTCCTGCCCTGAACTCCGCTCGCAGAAGGAAGCACGCCTACAAGCCAGCTTTCAAATAGCTGCGTTCCTCGGGCACAGAGAACGTAACAGTGTTCTAAGCCAGGAGGTACCCAGAATACCACTCCACTGCAGCTGGAGACACCCTCCACGTCTGCTTATTCCACTTGCGTCTCACAAGCCTCTGACAAACGGCTGTGGTGCAGATGTTCGAAACTCTTTCTACAGGCAGTGTGCAACTGTGAGGGCCTGAGGGTGAGCTCAACTCTCCCAAGTAAGTTGCTTTCGGACAAGGCGTTCTGCTAGCTTCACTCGTATGGCACTTAGGATGTAACACCTGACTCACACAGGAAATAGTAGGAAATCGCTGGGTTGAGCTTGGATGCACTAGTCTTGTGGGCCGGGACTTTCCACTTACCTCTCACAACACTTCAGGCACGCATCGGGGCTAGGCCTGTTAGGAGCGCGGTGTACGTGCAGGCAGGATGTGGGAGGGACAGTCCATAAGCCCAACTCTCGGAAGTGTGTATGCTTTGCAGGCAGATGTCTGCTAGACACTTTGATGGGAGCTAGGACCGAGCTACACTCTCATTGAACAAGGACGTTTGCAATGTCTGCATTGAGATCAGATACACCTGAGGAGAATCCTGTCACTTCCACATGCTCTTCACACAACCTCTTCCGGCACCTAACATAAGGATGCTGGGACCTACGTCTACGGGCAGTCAGAATGCGGGAGGGTCCTGCCCTGAACTCAGCTCGCACAAGGAAGCACGCCTACAAGCCAGCTTTCAACTAGCTGCGTTCCTCGGGCACTGAGAACGTAACAGTGTTCTAAGCCAGGAGGTACCCAGAATACCACTCCACTGCAGCTGGAGACACCCTCCAGGTCTGCTTATTCCACTTGCGTCTCACAAGCCTCTGACAAACGGCTGTGGTGCAGATGTTGGAAACTCTTTCTGCAGGCAGTGTGCAACTGTGAGGGACTGAGGGTGAGCTCAACTCTCCGAAGTAAGTTGCTTTCGGACAAGGCGTTCAGCTAGCTTCTCTCGTATGGCACTTAGGATGTAGCACCTGGCTCACACAGGAAATAGTAGGAAATCGCTGGGTTGAGCTTGGATGCACTAGTCTTGTGGGCCGGGACTTTCCACTTACCTCTCACAACACTTCAGGCACGCATCGGGGCTAGGCCTGTTAGGAGCGCGGTGTACGTGCAGGCAGGATGTGGGAGGGACAGTCCATAAGCCCAACTCTCGGAAGTGTGTATGCTTTGCAGGCAGATGTCTGCTAGACACTTTGATGGGAGCTAGGACCGAGCTACACTCTCATTGAACAAGGACGTTTGCAATGTCTGCATTGAGATCAGATACACCTGAGGAGAATCCTGTCACTTCCACATGCTCTTCACACAACCTCTTCCGGCACCTAACATAAGGATGCTGGGACCTACGTCTACGGGCAGTCAGAATGCGGGAGGGTCCTGCCCTGAACTCAGCTCGCACAAGGAAGCACGCCTACAAGCCAGCTTTCAACTAGCTGCGTTCCTCGGGCACTGAGAACGTAACAGTGTTCTAAGCCAGGAGGTACCCAGAATACCACTCCACTGCAGCTGGAGACACCCTCCAGGTCTGCTTATTCCACTTGCGTCTCACAAGCCTCTGACAAACGGCTGTGGTGCAGATGTTGGAAACTCTTTCTGCAGGCAGTGTGCAACTGTGAGGGACTGAGGGTGAGCTCAACTCTCCGAAGTAAGTTGCTTTCGGACAAGGCGTTCAGCTAGCTTCTCTCGTATGGCACTTAGGATGTCGCACCTGGCTCACACAGGAAATACTAGGAAATCGCTGGGTTGAGCTTGGATGCACTAGTCTTGTGGGCCGGGACTTTCCACTTACCTCTCACAACACTTCAGGCACGCATCGGGGCTAGGCCTGTTAGGAGCGCGGTGTACGTGCAGGCTGGATGTGGGAGGGACAGTCCATAAGCCCAACTCTCGCAAGTGTGTATGCTTTGTAGGCAGATGTCTGCTAGACACTTTGATGCGAGCTAGGACTGAGCTACACTCTCATTGAAGAAGGACGTTTGCAATGTCTGTATTGAGATCAGATACAGCTGAGGAGAATCCTGTCACTGCCACATGCTCTTCACACAACCTCTTCCGGCACCTAACATAAGGATGCTGGGACCTACGTCTACGGGCAGTCAGAATGCGGGAGGGTCCTGCCCTGAACTCAGCTCGCACAAAGAAGCACGCCTACAAGCCAGCTTTCAACTAGCTGCGTTCCTCGGGCACTGAGAACGTAACAGTGTTCTAAGCCAGGAGGTACCCAGAATACCGCTCCACTGCAGCTGGAGACACCCTCCAGGTCTGCTTTATTCCACTTGCGTCTCACAAGCCTCTGACAAACGGCTGTGGT
>NW_024570399.1:0-3185 GCF_018345385.1 Vulpes lagopus | reverse complement strand
AAAGTCCCGGCCCACCCGACTAAGCCACCAAGCTCCACCCCGCGAATTCCTAGTAATATTCCTGGATCGCCAGAGCACATCCCAAAGGCTATAGGAGAGAAGCTAGCAGAACGCCTTGTCCGAAAGCAAGTTACTTCGGAGAGTTTGAGCTCACCTCAGTCCCTAACAGTTCACACTGCCCTGCAGAATGAGTTTGCCAACAACTGCACCCACAGCCGTATGTCAGACGCTTGTGAGACGAAAGTGGAATAAGCAGACCTGAGGGTGTCTCCAGCTGCAGTGGAGTGGTATTCTGGGTACCTCCTGGTTAGAACACTGTTACGTTCTCAGTGCCCGAGGAACGCAGCTAGTTGAAAGCTGGCTTGTAGGCGTGCTTCCTTGTGCGAGCTGAGTTCAGGGCAGGACCCTCCCGCATTCTGACTGCCCGTAGACGTAGGTCCCAGCATCCTTATGTTAGGTGCCGGAAGAGGTTGTGTGAAGAGCATGTGGAAGTGACAGGATTCTCCTCAGGTGTATCTGATCTCAATGCAGACATTGCAAACGTCCTTGTTCAATGAGAGTGTAGCTCGGTCCTAGCTCCCATCAAAGTGTCTAGCAGACATCTGCCTGCAAAGCATACACACTTCCGAGAGTTGGGCTTATGGACTGTCCCTCCCACATCCTGCCTGCACGTACACCGCGCTCCTAACAGGCCTAGCCCCGATGCGTGCCTGAAGTGTTGTGAGAGGTAAGTGGAAAGTCCCGGCCCACAAGACTAGTGCATCCAAGCTCAACCCAGCGATTTCCTAGTATTTCCTGTGTGAGCCAGGTGCGACATCCTAAGTGCCATACGAGAGAAGCTAGCTGAACGCCTTGTCCGAAAGCAACTTACTTCGGAGAGTTGAGCTCACCCTCAGTCCCTCACAGTTGCACACTGCCTGCAGAAAGAGTTTCCAACATCTGCACCACAGCCGTTTGTCAGAGGCTTGTGAGACGCAAGTGGAATAAGCAGACCTGGAGGGTGTCTCCAGCTGCAGTGGAGTGGTATTCTGGGTACCTCCTGGCTTAGAACACTGTTACGTTCTCAGTGCCCGAGGAACGCAGCTAGTTGAAAGCTGGCTTGTAGGCGTGCTTCCTTGTGCGAGCTGAGTTCAGGGCAGGAGCCTCCCGCATTCTGACTGCCCGTAGACGTAGGTCCCAGCATCCTTATGTTAGGTGCCGGAAGAGGTTGTGTGAAGAGCATGTGGAAGTGACAGGATTCTCCTCAGGTGTATCTGATCTCAATGCAGACATTGCAAACGTCCTTGTTCAATGAGAGTGTAGCTCGGTCCTAGCTCCCATCAAAGTGTCTAGCAGACATCTGCCTGCAAAGCATACACACTTCCGAGAGTTGGGCTTATGGACTGTCCCTCCCACATCCTGCCTGCACGTACACCGCGCTCCTAACAGGCCTAGCCCCGATGCGTGCCTGAAGTGTTGTGAGAGGTAAGTGGAAAGTCCCGGCCCACAAGACTAGTGCATCCAAGCTCAACCCAGCGATTTCCTAGTATTTCCTGTGTGAGCCAGGTGCGACATCCTAAGTGCCATACGAGAGAAGCTAGCTGAACGCCTTGTCCGAAAGCAACTTACTTCGGAGAGTTGAGCTCACCCTCAGTCCCTCACAGTTGCACACTGCCTGCAGAAAGAGTTTCCAACATCTGCACCACAGCCGTTTGTCAGAGGCTTGTGAGACGCAAGTGGAATAAGCAGACCTGGAGGGTGTCTCCAGCTGCAGTGGAGTGGTATTCTGGGTACCTCCTGGCTTAGAACACTGTTACGTTCTCAGTGCCCGAGGAACGCAGCTAGTTGAAAGCTGGCTTGTAGGCGTGCTTCCTTGTGCGAGCTGAGTTCAGGGCAGGACCCTCCCGCATTCTGACTGCCCGTAGACGTAGGTCCCAGCATCCTTATGTTAGGTGCCGGAAGAGGTTGTGTGAAGAGCATGTGGAAGTGACAGGATTCTCCTCAGGTGTATCTGATCTCAATGCAGACATTGCAAACGTCCTTGTTCAATGAGAGTGTAGCTCGGTCCTAGCTCCCATCAAAGTGTCTAGCAGACATCTGCCTGCAAAGCATACACACTTCCGAGAGTTGGGCTTATGGACTGTCCCTCCCACATCCTGCCTGCACGTACACCGCGCTCCTAACAGGCCTAGCCCCGATGCGTGCCTGAAGTGTTGTGAGAGGTAAGTGGAAAGTCCCGGCCCACAAGACTAGTGCATCCAAGCTCAACCCAGCGATTTCCTAGTATTTCCTGTGTGAGCCAGGTGCGACATCCTAAGTGCCATACGAGAGAAGCTAGCTGAACGCCTTGTCCGAAAGCAACTTACTTCGGAGAGTTGAGCTCACCCTCAGTCCCTCACAGTTGCACACTGCCTGCAGAAAGAGTTTCCAACATCTGCACCACAGCCGTTTGTCAGAGGCTTGTGAGACGCAAGTGGAATAAGCAGACCTGGAGGGTGTCTCCAGCTGCAGTGGAGTGGTATTCTGGGTACCTCCTGGCTTAGAACACTGTTACGTTCTCAATGCCCGAGGAACACAGTTAGTTGAAAGCTGGCTTGCAGGCGTGCTTCCTTCCGCGAGCTGAGTTCAGGGCAGGACCCTCCCGCATTCTGACTGCCCGTAGACGTAGGTCCCAGCATCCTTATGTTAGGTGCCGGAAGAGGTTGTGTGAAGAGCATGTGTAAGTGACAGGATTCTCCTCAGGTGTATCTGATCTCAATGCAGACATTGAAAACGTCCTTGTTCAATGAGAGTGTAGCTCGGGTGTAGCTGTCTTGAGATTCAGCAACTCCCCATTCGACTGCCTAGACTAGTCCCACACCTTGTAGGTGCCGGAGAGTGTGGAAGAGCAGAGTACAGGATCTCCTCAGTATCGATCTCATGCAGACATGCAAATCCTTGTTCATGAGAGGTAGCTCCTAGCTCCCATCAATGTCTACAGAATGTGCAAGCATACAACTTCCGAGATTGGGCTAGCTTCCTCCCACATCCTCCTGCGTACACCGTCTAAAGCCTACCCGGGTCCTGAGTTTAGAGTAGTGAAAGTCCGCCACAAGCTATGCACACTCAACCCACGATTCCTAATTTCCTGTAGCCAGGTCACAGCATAAGAACACTGAACGCTGTCAAGCAACTTCTTCGAGTAGCTCACCCTCATCCCTCAATTT
>NW_024570398.1:0-6898 GCF_018345385.1 Vulpes lagopus | reverse complement strand
AAAAAATTATATGAGAAGAGTTATAAAACAAAAATCTAGCCAAAAGGACTGACTGGTTTAAAAAAAAAAAAAAAAAAAAAGGTTGGATGAGGAGGTGGTAAAATTTTTTCCATACTCAGTTATTAATTATAAAAGTATAGGTTGGGCACCTGGGTGGCTCAGTTGGGTAAGTGGTCCCCTCTGAATTTCAGCTACGGTCATGATCTAGGGGTCATGGGATACAGCCTCCTTGTGGGTAGTCTGGAGTCTGCGCTCCTCTCCCTTGCTCCTCCCCGGACTCCCCTCTCTCTCTCTCTCTCTCTCTCTCTCAAATAAATTAAATACATATTTAACAAAAAATAGAGTATAGGTTATTGTTCATCTCAAAATTCCCTTTAGGGGAAATTCAAATAGGTTAACATTCGTCTATGAAGGAAATGTAGTAGGTGAACAATTAATAAAATACTGAAATGCGAGAAGTTGGTCTTGCGAATGAGAACAAACAGGCGAGGGAGCAGGAAATAATGACACAGCTTTAAGACTGTCTTGATAGACCAGGTCCCCCCAGGGTAGTTACAGAGACAGCAGATAAACATCAACAGTGACTCGTTAGGAAAGCAAATACAGGTCTCCCCAAGCTATTGAATACAGAACTCTTAAATTTGTGAATCTATATATCTGTCTTTTAAAAAAGGTTTTCTAAGGGATTCTGATGCATGGTGGCGTTGGAGCACAACCTTAAAATCACCACCCACAGACCCTAGGATCTTACACAAAAGGACGACTCTATGATCCCTCATTAAAATCCCATCCTTGGAGAACTTAAATTTCTTTGTCCTTATCACTTCGTTGCACCTTTCTGGCAATCAGCAATCATGATTAAAATCCAACTCGTTCATGGATGATCGGCTAAAGAAATACCTATAGACTGCTAGTCTCACTTTAAATTCACAACGACTAATGTAGGTTGGGGCCTTTAGTGCTGTTCTGGATCCGCTACATGCTACGCATTCACTCTTCTATTCTCTAGATGTCGCATGCCTTCTCCTTATACCATACCCTTCCAGGTCTCCTCTTCCATTCTCATTTAGGGATAAAGATGTTTCTTTCTATTTTGGAGAAAATGGAAATTATCAGTCAGAAACAATGCAGTAAAGGGATGCATCCCGGTTGAATAAGTATCATCCTGTAATGCATGAAGAATGCTTGGGCAGAAGCATTGCAGGCAGGAAAGGTAAATCCAACACAGCCTAAGTGGGAAAGATATCTTCTAAGATTATACTAGGATACGCATGTGGGCCATCTGCCACAGGGAAACAGATGAATCCCTTGGAGATGATGCCATATTGGGGGGCTCAGTGTGACCTCTGAGAATGCACACGAGCAAGTGCCAACTTGCTGATGGCAAGTCAGGCACTCAGGCAGTAGGTATAGTTTATGTGAAGCCCATGCTAACTTAGTTCCTGCTGCCACAGGCCACTGTGTACTGAGCCAATTTTGTGAGGGGACAGTATGGTTAGGATAAAGGTTGATTGTTGTCTACAGAACAGCAATATTGTTTATCTAATTGCTAAGATTCTCTGTTGCTGAGATTTCCCCTGGGTTAACATTTTGTTGTACACATACCTCTTGCACATCTCTGTTGAATTTGGAGAAGTTATCCGGACTTTCTTCCAGGCAAAAAATCCTTGTGTAAATTTCCAATTGTATTCCTTCCAAAGTTACTTCACCCATCCAGCCAAACCGATGCGTCACTGCCCAATCAAGCAGTGCAAATTCTTATCGTTTATAAATTCTTCTCCTTCCACCCAGGAAACATGAACAATCTAATGCGTAACTATAAAATATCTGCCCCTGGGATGCAACTTATTTTAGTTTGTTCTCAGAAGCATCCCTGTGTGGGGTTTTTGGTACCCCAGCTGTTCCCTTCAGATGGTGCCGGGCATCTCTTCCAAACCATATGTAACCTTGCCCACCTTTTATTTCTTCCTAAGTTGAACTTTTGATTGAAGATATGCTGTGGTTGAGAGAGAGAGGATGGCAACGGAGCAGCAAAAAAGGACTGAGGGGGATTTGAGTAATTCTTGCAACATCCTTATTACTATGGAATTATGAATCTCATAATTTGCAAAACGCATGTTTACATTAATCACACAGAATAATCGTCTGAGTGCTAAACATCTGCTCCTTAGGTTGCTTTATTCCTCATAACTCGTCACAATGGATATGCCCTTTTCCTTATAGTGGCGGTGTAAGGTTAAAATAGTTTCTGTTTCAGATCCACCTTCTAAAAGAAAGTACCCTAAAATACATTATTACTTTTATCAAAAAGGAAGAAACTCCGACATTTGTTTCACTGGTTTTGTCCTGTTCTCATTGCAACCAAAGCAACAAGACACCAGTCTCATACATAATTTTGATCAAAACATATGTAATGTTGTATATAAACATAAATGCAACTGCTAGAGATACATAGTTAATCTGACATTTTTCCAATATTATAATAATTTCAAGAAGGTTAAAGCAAACTAACAACAGTTATACAACGGTGACCTTATGCTCTTTGCCCCTGTTATACAGTTTTGTATTCTCAGGGTGTGGTTTATAAACCACACTTGGCGATTACTTGGAGGATGTTTCGCCATATTCAAATCAAGTAATAAGCAAATAAGGTTGCTCGATGTGATGAGTTATTTAAACTGTTGCGCATGCATAAAATTGTCTATTCTGGAACAGTCTAAGTATGAGAAACTACACGTGTTTGACTTATTGCTAACGAAATTGTTATTTATTTTATAGTAATGAGTGTGAACTTTCATTTTAGTATAGGCTGGGTAAGCATATGCTTGTGAATAAGGAGTTCTATAGATTTTTTTTTTTTTTTTTTTTCTTCAATTCATTTCTACTCCTTTTACTTACTTCTGCTTAGTATCTCTACAGACAGCTCTTACTTCTCTTATGCCTCTTCCTGCTTCTGTGGACCATGGTTCACATTCTGTTCAGTCATTCCATTGACAAGCTCACTCTCCGCCTCAGCTGGCCGGATACTTCACTTTTTAAATATGTTAGCGCAGAGACATAAAATCACAATTATGTATTGTTATTTTTAAAGGGAAGAGAGAAAAGAAAATATGCTATTTCCTTCTAAAATCTTGTTTTCAAAGTTGTTATCAAGTCTTGGTAATCGTTATAAACTAGAATACGATATTAACTTGGTTAATTGTATACTGTTCCATTTAGAAGTGGCGATACTATGTAGCAAGACTTTTTTTTTTTTTTTTTAGATTTTTATTTCTTCATGAGGAGACACCACAGAGTGGCAGAGACACAGAGGGGAGGGAGAAGCAGGGCTTTACCCACATGGAGCCTGATGCTGGACTGATTCCCGCACCCAAGGGATCATGACTGAGCCAAGGCAGACACTCAACGCTGAGCCAACCAGACGTGCCATGTTGCCAGGACTTTAAAGGAGCTCATGTTCCAGTTCTGGCGAGACAAAATAAAACAGTGAAGAGAGCGAGTATTATTTCGAGGTAGAATATTTAAATGGAATAAAACTTTTTTAAAGGTGCGTACGATTGATTCAGAATATACTTAATGTTGTGGATGAAAAGAGGAAATGTTAAACATGCTGTTTTGAGCAGGTCACACTAAAGCCGAGAGAGAATGCAGAAGGGCCGTTATTTCTGAGGTCTGGTGGTGCAGGTTCTGTTGAGAAGAAAAAGCTTGGAGGATGAAAACATAAATAAACATCAAATAATGTCAGGCTGGCGGAGACAGTTATGAAAGGACGAATGTTCAGAAAAGAATTAGGTAGTCGTTGAGGGCAGGTGCTGCATAAAGAATTTAGCTGTTTTTCCTAAGTTGGTATGGAAGCTTTTGCAACACTTTTAAGCTCAATGGTGTAATAAACCTAGTTTAGCAGCAGTGAGGAAATAATTATAGAGGCTCTTAGTTGAAAGGAATTCTAGGTAAGCTATATGGGGATTGTACTATGGTGGTGGAAATGAGATGAGTAAAGCTAAGCGAATTAAAAATTTGATTTCTGGAGTAAAAATTATTATGTTGCTCATGGATTGGAACTGTGTTACCGAACATCTGTGAGAATACAGAAATAACAGTTGTTAAATTACAGGTACTTGCATTCTTTGATCCGGTTTTGCGCTTTGTCTCTTATGTGCTGAATATTTTTCTTCTTGCTCTCTTCTCTCCTCTCACTATCTATGCAAAATAGCCTCCTTCCAATACCATTAAATTATATGTCCATAAATATATTTATCCATCTGATTATTATGCATTGCTTGCCATGTTAGCTTATTTCTTTTAACATTATATAAACAATTCCAGTGATAAAGTCCAATTTGAGGCATGAACATGCTGAAATTAAAAAATAAATCCACTTCAATAAAAATAATTGTTTTAGTGAAATAATTTTGGCATTTGCAGAAACTTTTATATTCAAAATTCCATGCTTCTTCATCCATAAGTTATATAGGGACAGTAGATGACACATCTAGAAATTATGATTAAGTAATTGACAAGACAAAAGTAAGATAATTAGTTGAAGGATCAAGAAAACGCCCTTTAAAATTAAAAATAATTTTATAGAAATAAGATAAATGGCTATCTATACAATAAGTCATGTTTATTCAGATTTCTGTTAATATTACAGTATTAGTTCAGTATACAATATAGTGATGAACACTTCCACAGTAAACCGGGGCTCATCACAGCATGTACCTTTTAATCCCATCATGATTACTCATCCTTCGTCCCTCTGTAACCATTAGAATTGTTCCTCTATAGTCAAGAGTCTGTTTCTGGTTTGCCTCCTTTCTTTTTTCCTGCTCACTATTTTCTTCTTATATTCATATATGAGTGATATATGTATGGTGTTTGCTATTATGATGGACTTATTTCATTGCATGATATCTGTTAGCTCATATATGTTTTCGCAAAAGGCAAGAGTCATCTTTTTATGACTAATATTCATAATGTGTGTGTGTTTGTGTGTGTGTGTGTATTTTTACCACATCTTCTTTATCATTCATAGTTGATGGATACTTGGGCTGTTCATAATTCCAGTATTGTATATAATGTTAAATAAACATCAAGGTGCATGTATTCCTTTGAATTAGTATTTTTGTATTCTTGGGTAAATCATCTAGTTGTTTAGTTGCTGCGATCATAAGGGTTCTATTTTTCAGCTTTTTAAGGAAAATATCTACAGATTTTCCAAGTGGCTGCACACAACATAGAGGGGCGTTTCATCTCCAACCTCGTTGATATCTGTTGTTTTTTGTGTTGTGATTTTAGCCCTTCTGACAGGTTTGACATGATATCTATGTAATTTGATTGTACTTTGATGATAAATGATTTCAATGCTGTAGTTGTTAGGATTTGAGGAATATTTATTAGAAATAATGAGATTATAGAAAAGAACACATTATTCAAGGAAATTTAAGCAATGGAGGTAACAATAATATCCTGGCATTAGAGATTTTTTGGCATTCAAAAACATCACAGCTTGAAGAATTTTGCCATGGACTGACAATTGAATGGTAGAATTGGCATGTGTCAAATTCATACCTAATGCAATAACAGGAAAAAAAATATAAATACGAGGTACAGATATATTAAGTATGATCGAAGCCCGTCAAACATGGGAGTAAAAGAATAATTTGGAGCAACTATTATTTTGGAAATTTTAACAGTATTGTAACAAATGTGCTTTATCTTTTTGGTTTCTTTGTTTTTCTACTGCTTTTACATCTACAACTATTGATTTATTATTAGGAGTTCTTGATCTACTATCTCTTTGTATTTACAAATTCTTGACTCACAATTTCATTGATCACTAGTTTATCGAATCTCAACATTTTTACCTTATTTAGTTATTTACTATTTTGTGCCCCTCTCCCGTGGCTTTTTCTTACCCTGTACTACACCTTGGTTAACAAAGATGAATTATAATATATTTAAGTTCCAGCATCCATAGTTCATAATTTTGTCTCACTATTTTCTTCAAAAAATAGAAAATCAAATTCCCTTGACAATTTTGTTAAAAGATGATATGTAGCTATATAGAAAAGTTAGTATTTAATGGAAGGTCAAAAAATAACTTATGTGTACTAGCTAGAATAGATGATAATAGAGTCTCTTTTTTCATTTAATGATTGTGTTATGCAAATGTGAATATCCAACATTTCTCATGGTTGGAGGCATAGTGTTTATACACAGATCAACATAAAACCTATCACTATATCCTCTTTTATCTAGCAATATAGTCGATTGGAAAAAATGGTCTGCCCCATTGGCAAAGTTTTCCTTTTAGAAGAGATTAAAAAAATAGTAAAGACACCAGCTCAAGTTACAAATAAGCCATTCTAAACCTGCGTGGGAAGCCAAGGATTTTTAGTCACCAGGATCAATAACGAAAAAAAAAAAAAACAAAAAACATATTGCTGAAAATACACAATTTACACCTCTCAGTTTTGTGACTTTAGATAAGTTATTTAATCTATCTGGATTGATTTATCATTCTAAAGTATAGCTAATTCTTATACCAACTCATTGATTATGTGAGAAAATAAATGAGGAAATAAAGCGAACTTTAAAAACAGACCTGACAGAATCAGTGCTCATAATGTTGGCTTGATTAATGAATATGAAAATGAAACACTCTTCGTTCACTAAATCTGCAGAATTAGCACATCATGTCTGGTAACTTAGTATCTTTTTTGCAGATGGAAGTCATTTCAGAGGGAAACCTAACAAGTCCGCCCCTATCAGATACTTGTGTTTTAGCTTCTAAACAAAAAGTGCCACTAGATCATCAAATCAAATTAAGTTGATAAAGTAATAATCACCTGGTAATACCAATCTTATTGATTATTGATTAGAGTGGGTGGGAGAGGCG
>NW_024570397.1:0-6936 GCF_018345385.1 Vulpes lagopus | reverse complement strand
CCCTAACCCCTAACCCTAACCCTAACCCTAACCCTAACCCTAACCTAACCCCTAACCCTACCCTAACCCTAACCCTGACCCTGACCTGACCCTAACCCTAATCCTAACCTCCAACCCTAACCCTAACCCTACCCTAACGTTTACCTAACCGTTCCCTAAACCCGTCCTAACCTAACCCGAACCCTTGTTTGCTAACCTAACCCCTAACCCGAACCCCTAACCTAACCGTAACCCCTAATCCCTAACCCTAACCCGAACCCTAAACCCTAAATCCCTAAACCCGGGTCCTAACCCTAACCCGTTCCCTAAACCCAACCCCGTTCCTAACCGTTCCTTAACCCTAACCCGTCCTCTAACACTACACCTCGTGCCCTAACCCCTAAACTGTGCCGAAGCCTAACCCCACCGTTCCACCCCAACCTAACCCGTTCCCTAATCCTACACGTTCCCCAATCCGAAACCCGTTCCCTAACCCGTTCCTATACCCTACCCGTTCCCTAACCCTAACCAGTTCCCTAAGCCTACCCTACCCGTCCCTAAACCCTAACCCTAACCCGTCCCTAACCCTAACCCTAACCATTTCCCTAAACCCTAACCTAAACCGCTCCCGAAACCTAAACCGTTCCCTATACCCTTACCCCTACCCGTAACACTGTTCCCTAAACCCTAACCCGAACCTAACCCATTCCTATACCCCTAACCACTTACCGTAACCTAACCCTAAACCGTTCCATAACCCTTAACCCGTTCCTAACTCTAAACCCGTTCCATAACCCTAACCATACCTAAACCTAACCGTTCCCTAACCTGTTCCTAACACTAAAACGTTCCCTATCCGTTTCCTAACCCGAACCTATTCTTTCCTAACCCAAACTCCCTAACCCTAACCCTCTAACCCTAACCCATGCCCTAACCTAACCCGTTCCCTAACCCTAACCCATTCACCTACCCTAACCCTAATCCCTATACCGTTCCCTAACCCGTTCCTAACCCTAACCCGTACCCTAATCCCTAATGTCCCTCCTAACACCTAGCCCCAACCCCTGACTTACCCCTAACCATAAACTTCAACCCCTCCCCCGCTCTATCTCTAAATGTATTCCCTCCCCATCCCTTACCCTAAACCCTATAACCTTTCTGTAACATCCCCTTATCCATTCCTAACTCATTTCCTAATCCCAAATCCGTACCTTACTCCTAACTCGTGTCCATTCCCCATCTTCTCACCCTAACCAGGAATCGAACGCCTTAACCATGATCACTAATCCATATCATCTAATTTCACCCTTACCAATATTGCTCACCCTTAACCCTAACCCTATCTCAATTGTCCCATTCATTCCTTGTCATGACTGAGTAGCTGCTGCTGAGGTGGATGTGACTCCGAACAGCGCCTCCAGGGTCCTCACGCAGGTCCTGAGGAAGGGACTCCTGTCATGGCAGGGACGTGCTGGCCCATTTCTTCCTTTGTCATAGACAGCAGGTCTGAGGACGAGGGGGGGTCCTGTCACTGTGGACTATGCCTTCACATTCTCCAGAAGACTCCCTGTGGGTTCTGTGGAGGCTCCAGGGTTCCTGTCACGGGACGCGGTCCCATGGGACTGAGCCTACCCCGCTGGTCCTGAGAAGGCCGGGGCTCTGTCAGCTGGACGCTGGCCCCACTATCCTCTAGGAGCCAGAGCACAGAAAAGGCTCTGTTACGGGTGTCGGAGGAGGCCTATGCGTACACATGCCCCTGACTGGGGCTTTGGGCCTCAGGGCTCAAGGAGGTGGGAGGGAGGCGGAAGTCCCCACGCCCAGGGCAGGACTGCCTCCTTCCTAAGGCTCCAGCTGAGACCTATTGAAGAAACCAACCCCACCCCCCACACCCGGGGAAAATTTAGGACCACGCCTAACCCAGAGGCAGCAATCCTGGCGCCTTCCGGAACTTTAAGCATTGAAAAACATTCTGTGGTTTTTCTGGAGATAAGAGAAAACAATCCCCCCCCCCACGCCCCCTGACTGGAAAGTCTATCTGAACATGTTCATGGTTGACCTTCAAAGAAATCAATCCTGTTCTTAACCCGAAGGGCTATAGCTAATTTTCCCGTGGTTTGCCTTTAAACGATGCTGTAATTTGCAAATCTGGCTTTCCACCTTTGAGGGCCTAGGGCCCGTTGAGCAAACGTTCAATAAAAAACCCTCTTGCTAGGATCCTGGGTGGCCGCGGTGATTTAGTGCTGCCTTTGCCCAGGGCTATGATCTTGGAGACCCAGGATCGAGTCCCACGTCGGGTCCCCGTGCATGGAGCCTGCTTCTCCCCTCTGCTATGGTCTCTGCCTCCTCTCTCTCTTTCGTGACTGTCATTAAAAAAAAAACCCCTCTTGCTGTTGCTCATCTTCTGCCTGTCTGGGGTCTGAGTCTCGGGGGCCTCTACCGAGACACTTTGGCCCCGTGAAGCTAGGGTACAACCACTATGAGCTTCCGGGAACACTTCGGGTGAAAATGGAGCACAAACACCCGGCTTCCCAGAAATACTTAAAGACAAGGAATTGGAGCCACAGGATGCAAAAATGAATGTGGGACCAGAACTTTTATCGTGTCCGCAAGACTCACTCAACCTCTTCACTGTTGGGCGGGGATGGGGCTGGTGCGCTGCCCTGGCACCAGTGCCATGGCTCCTCAGGAACTTACCGATAAGAAGCTGCCTCGCGGACCGGCATGTGCCATAAAAAAACGGGGGTCCTGTGCAGCTCACTCTGAAGATACAGATGCAAATGAAACGCCAGGCGGGACTCCTGCGCCCCGATGTCCACAGCAGCCGGGTCCACAGTAGCCACACTGTGGGAGGAACCTCGTTGCCTTAGACAGATGATGAATAGAGGATGGGAGATAGATGATGTATAGAGAGAGGAATGGTACTGCTATCAAAGAGATGGAAATCTTGCCATTTTGCAATGGACGCGGATACAACTAGGGGATCCTGTTAAGTGAAATAAGTCAGTCGGAAAGAACAATGACCCTATGGTGTCACTCATAGGTGGAATTAAAGAAGCCAAAGCAGCATGAACATCTGCGAAGGGAAGGAAACAACGAAATAGATGAAAAACAGATGCAGGAAATAAGATCTGAATCATTGGAAACAATTGAGGCGTCGCTGTGAGTGGGAGCGGGGGAGCGGGATAACGGGGGATGGGCACGAGGATGGCAGGTGATGTCAGGAGCCACTGCTGGTTCTCCCACTGGTGAAGCCCTGAATTCTACCTCTGAAAGTATCTACACTCATACATTAATTAATTGGGTTTAAATTAGTTAAACAAAATCAGTTGTAAATCAGAGTCACATTCCCTTCTGGACTCCCTGTTCTGCTCCTTCAGCTTATGCTGGAACCACCCCCTGTGGGTCGAAGTAGGCCCACGCCTCATGCCTGGCCCAGCCCATGGCTAGAACTCACGACCCTGAATCAGACTTGAAGTTGAGTCAGATCCATGCTTAACTGACAGAGCCAGTAGGGCCGATAACCACAACGGCTTTATCCTGTGTCCTCTGTGACAACGTTCGAAATAGGAAAGTGCTGGCGCCCCCCACTCTGACCTGCTTCCAATACTTGATTTGCTGTCCGGGTCCATTTGTGGGGGCTGACGGATGTTAGGGTTTTTTTTTTTTTCCTACTTCTATGATCTACCTCCAAGATTTTTGATAGGAAGACATTGAAACCGAGGGTGGCTTCAGAACTGTGGACTTTTCACAAGAGGAGGCAGTCCAACGCCCACAAACCCAGGACGGCCTCCCAGAGCCTGGTATGGCTCATGCACAAGTCTTGTTCTCCTTTTTCGTTCATTCCTCATTATTAGTCTCTGTGATGCTCCTGAGAAGGGAGTCACGTCCTTCATTTCATCCTGAGTGCTCATTGTCAGACGCAGCCAAGCTACCGAGCTCTGTAAGGTTCGTGGGACCCTAGAATTTACTAGAATTCAATCATTAGTTCTAAAAGGTTTTGGTGGGGCTCTCGAGGGTTTCCGTTTCTAGCAACGCGTCTTCAACAAAATAGGACAGTGTGAACGTACCCCCTTCCAGAGTGGAACCTTGCTGTGTTCCTGTCCTGTTGACTACATTAAGGACTTCCAGCACTGAGAGGAGACCTCCTTTGGCTTTGTTCCTGCTCTTAGGGGAGAACGCTTTCAAGGTTTTCACCCTTGAAGAGGATGTCCAGTCAGCGGGCCTTCCTGGTGGAACTTTATTCCTGTTGATAGACATTTCCTCAAAACCACACGAGGCTTTTGAAGTTTACTTTGCAAATGCATTTTCGTACTCTTGGAGAGATCCTTATAGTCATTATTGTCCTTTCCTCCTCGTTTTTTCTTTTTCAAAGATTTTATTTATATATCCTTGAGAGACATACAGATAGAGAGGGGCAAGAGAGAGAAAGGCAGAGACATGCAGAGGGATAAGGCGGGCTCCGTCTAGGGAACTCGATGTGGGACTCGATCCCCGGACTCCAGGATCACGCCCTGGCTGAAGGCAGGCGTTAAAAAACCGCTGAACCACCCGGGGCTGCTAGCCCCATGTCATTCTCGGTTAATGTGATGATCCTGCTGACTGATGGACAAAGGGGCCGTGGGTAGACATGGGCAATGTAGATGAACGATAGTAACAGCTATAAGCTTCTGGATCCTAAAAAAAAAATAATCACAGAAATTTAGTAAAGTAACAGCCAGGAATGGTCAGTACTGTGATGTGACAACTTTGTACGGGGACAGACGGTGACGCCGCTTCACGTGGGGGTGAGCTGAATAAGGCACAGAATTGTCAAAGTACACTAGTTGTAGCCCTGAAACTACTTGTCACGTTGTGTGGTTTGACTGTACTTCAATAAAAATCAAGGAAAAGGGTTTCTGATAGGAACTCCCAGTGGGTCCGTGAAAGGCATTTACATGGTCGTTACAACACAGCGAAAGGCACCTCCGCAGAGGGGATAAACATGCTCACGTTCTTCATGTTAATTATTAGAAGATTTACTTGAGAAAGGGTGCAGTAGGAGGGCAAGGGAGGAGGGGGAACCTGGGAGGTGGACTCCTCACCCAACGAGGCCTGACCCCACGCAGCTCCACGCCAACAACCACAAGAATCCTTACCTGAGGCCAAACTAAAGAGTCGACGTGGAACCGACTGAACCACGCAAGAGCCCCTCGCATGGAAAGTGCAACCCCCAGCGTGAACTCTGGGGGTCGGGGGACATCTGGTGACCCCCAGTCTACCTAGAATGGTGGGAGTCCTGCAGGACCAAGATATGGGAACAGAGGATGAGGAGGGTGCCGCAACCCCCTCCCGCCAGGCGAGGGGACAGGACCCTCCCCCGGGACCCACCGCCTTCAGGGTGAAGGGCTAAGTGCTTTGATACGACCCCGCGCCTGCCCACAGTCATGATGCGGGACCCCACTGTGAGTCGGAACTGTGCCACCCCAGGTTCCACCACTGCATGGCGCTCACTGTGCATCTGCAGAGCTTCGGAAGCACTCTGCTCTGGATCTGGCTCACAGAGACCATCTGGACTCTCGGCTCTCCCCAGTAGCTCAGTACTCCACTCTCCTCAGTAACCCCACTCTCCCCAGTAAACCCAACTCTCCCACTCCTCCTCCCCAGTACCCGTGCATAAAGTGGAGGCGCTCACACAGCGACAGGTCACAGGTGAGTGGCCGCTGATTGCCTGCTCCCCGGGCCACGCTGGGCCTGTGGTCAGGGTGGGGAGAACGCTGGCCTCCCGGCTGGGTCCAAATCAACCCCGACCCCAATGAGATGACCGTGAGCAGCTCCTTCAGGCCCCTTCCACACCCCATGGGTGAAACGGCCCCCAAGGCCCCTGTCCAGGGAAGGAGCCGCAGTCAGAGACCGGCAGCTCCGCGGAACCCCCACTATCCCCTGTAAGGCCCTGTGCTATGCAGGAGACCCCAATTACATGACCTTTCCAGCTCGTCTAGATGATGGACCCCGACAGGATGACACCCCCCCCCCCTCTCACCACCATGTGGTGAGGGGAGGACAGCCAGGGCCTGCTGGTACCCCCCTGGCCAGTGAGCAAAGGCTTCTCTTCATGCACGGGAAGTGTGGCGGAGTCCCCTGGTCTCGCCCCCAGCCCCCCGTCCGATATTCACGCAATCCTTGCCCTCAGGTGGGGAGTGTGTCGCACTCATGGCTGGGCATCAGGTTTTAATTTTGATGAAGTCCCACTCCATTGCTTTCTCCCCTTGGTCGTTGTGTTTGTGGAATCTCAGAGAAACCTTCGGATCTCCCCCAGGCTGGGAGACATCACCCCGAGCATCAGAGCATCAATCGCAATTCGCCAGAGCCCCTCCTGGGTCCTCCGCACTGTGATGCTCCTGATACCGGGTGGGAGCGCTCTGTGGATCCCAGAGTGATGGCGGTCCCCTGGGACCGTGGCTTGGGAAGGTGGACTGTAGGTGGGCGAGGAAAAGACCAGGTTTAGTTGATGTTCCAGCCTACAGCCTGAGCCCCTCAGCTAATGGGTTGCACTGACTCCGGTCAGACGGACGGGGACCTGCCCACGGGGAGCAACCCGATGCATTTGTCCTCAGGAAGGTATTCAGCCCATCATTTCTTGGATGTTTTGGGATTGCAGCACCGTGCAGGAGGACTCAGAAACCAACCTGAGCCTGCAAAGGGCCAATATCGTGCCCCAGTACCATCAGGTGAGCCAAGAAGGGCCAATAGACAATACAACCACTCCCTGATAGGTGAGACCATAACGATCAGAGCCAAGGATGAGTCGTCAGCCGAGACAAGGACCATGAGACACCAGGAACAAGTGAACCTGGGGATGGTCCGGTTGTCAGTAGCAACAAAGGGTCCATTCTGGATCCTAGTCATGTACCTGAGGAGCCCATACCCGTTAACGTTGAGGCCAGGTGGGGACCACAGTCACCAGTCCAGATGAAGTCC
>NW_024570396.1:0-5975 GCF_018345385.1 Vulpes lagopus | reverse complement strand
CTGTGGTCTCCACCTTCACCTCACCTGGACCTGGTGACTCTGGTCCCCACCAGCCTCACCTGGACATGGTAGCTGTGGACTTCATCTGGACCTGGTGGACTGTGGTCCCCACCTGGGCCTCACGTACCTGGTGACTGGGCTCCTCAGCTACCAATGACTAGGATCCAGAAGGACCCTTAGTTGCTACTGACACAGGACCATCCCCAGGGTCTCACTTGTTCCTGGTGACTATGGTCCTTGTCTGGGCTGACCTGACTCATCCTTGGCTCTGATCATATGGTCTCCCCTATCGTGAGTGTGTATTGTCTATGGTCCCTTCTGGGCCTCACCTGATGGTACTGGGCCATGATATTGGCCCTTTGCAAGGCCAGTAGGTTCTCTGAGTCCCCTGTACGGTGCGGCAATCCAAACACATCCAAGAATGACGGCGCATGAATACCTTTCCGAGGACACATGCATCCGGCGCTCCCCATGGGCAGGTCCCCGTCCGTCTGACCGGAGACAGAGACAACCCCATAGCCCTGAGGGGCACAGGCTGGGCTGGAACATCACACATGGGCCCTCACTGCCTGTCTTTTGCTCGCCCACTCAGTCAACTTCCCAGCCACTGTCCCAGGACACGCCATCACCCTGGGATCACAGAACGCTCCACCCCGTATCAGGTGCGACTCAGGCGGAGGACCCAGGAGGGGTCTGGCAATGCCGATCTGATGCTATGATGCTCGGGGTGATGTCTCCCAGCCCGGGGAGAGATCGAGGTTTCTCTGAGATTCCACAAACACAACGACTGAGGGAGAAAGCAAGGGAGTGGACTTCATCAAAATTAAAAAACCTGATGCGCAGAGTGCTCCCACACTCCACCTGAGGGCAAGGATGGTGAATATCCTAGGGGGGGCCTGGGAGGAGCACCAGGGATCCCCCCACATTCCTTGCCTGAAAGCGCCTGCTATGGCCAGGGGGCCCCCGAGGCCCGAGTCCTCCCCTCCCCCAATGGTGGGGGGGGGGGGCTTTTCACCCCTGTCGGGGCCTTTTGCTCAGGACGAGCTGGAAAAGGTCTGTATTGGGTCTCCCTGCATAGCCCGGGCCTTACGGGGGAGGGGGGCCCCGGGGAGCGCCGGTTCTACTGCAGTTTTCCTTCCTGGACGGGGCCCTTAGGGGCGCCCTAAACCCCAGGGGGTGGGAAGGGCTGCGGAGCTGCCAAGGTCATTAAATTGGGGTCGGGGTTTTTGGGACCCAGCCCGGGAGGCCAGGCCCCCCCCCCAGACCCACAGGCCCCAGGGGGCCCCCCGGGGAGCAGGCTCAGGGCCCTACCCTTGACCTGTCGCTGTGTGGGGCCCCTCCTCTTTAGCAGGGTACTGGGGGTGGGAGAGTTGGGGTACTGGGGAGATGGGGGTCTGGGGAGAGTGGGGGTCGGGAGGTGGGATACTGGTATGGGGAGAGGGGGGGAGTCCGGCGCTGTGAGAGACCAAAGCACGGTCCCCAGCTTGCAGAGACAGTGAGCGCCATGCAGCGGGGGGAACCCGGGGGGGAAATTTCCCCCCGTGGGGCCCCGATCATGAGTGGGAGGCGGGGTCCAACACCCTTTAGCCCTTCCCCTGAAGGGGAGGGTCCCGGGGGAGGGTCCGTCCCCCGGGGCCAGGCGGGAGGGGATGCAGGCACCCTCCCCCCCATTTCCCACCTTTGGGCCCCTGCGGCCTCCCCTTCTAGGGTAGACTGGGGGTCACAGATGTCCCCCCGACCCCCGGTTCACAGATGGGTTTTAACTTAACATTGAGGGGCTCTTGCGTGGTTCAGTCGGTTCCAGTCGACTCTTTATTTGGTCGTAGGCTCTTGAGGTTGTGGCTGGAGCGCGTGGGGTCAGGCCCTTTTGGGTGAGGATCCGTTTCCAGGTTCCCCCCTCCCTCCCCCTCCCCTGACCTTTCTCAAGAAAATCTTCTAAAAATTAACATGAAGCCCGTGGCTGTTTATCCCCCTGGGGGGGCCCTTTGTGTGAACCCGCCATGTAAAGCCTTTCCGGCCCCCGGGATCCCCCAAAAAACCCCTTTTCCTTTATTTATTAAAGTACAGTCAACACAAAGTGACAGTTTTCGGGGTAAAACTTTGATTTGAAAATTTTGGCCTTATTCAGTCCCCCCCGAGAACGGGCCCCCGTTGTCCCCCCGTACAAAGTTGTCCAAACGTCTGACTCCTTCCCCAGGCTGTCTTTCTAAATTTTGTGACTTATTTTATTTATGTCCAGAGCTTAAGCTGTTACTATCGTTCTCTCTTGCCCAGTCCCCCAACCCCCTCGTCCTCCAGTCAGCAGGATCCCTCACATTCCCGAGAAAAAGGGCTGGGGCAGCCCGGGTGGTTAGCGTTTTCCTCCTCGCCAGGGGGATTGGGGTCCCGGATCGGTCCCTCGAGTTTACCCGGAGGCCCCCTTTCCCCCCGCCCTGTTTTTTTCCTCCCGGGTCTCTCTTATGTCTCTCAAAGGATTTAAATAAAAATTTAAAAAAAAACGAGGAAAAGGACAAAAAGGGGTACGTCCCCCCCAAGATGCAGAAAAAAAATTTGACAAAGTACAACTTCAAAAGTAGTGGGTTTTGGGGAAGTCTTTAAAAAGAAAAAAGTTCCGCTGGAAAAGGCCCGCACTTTCATCCCCTTAAAAAAGGGGGGTGAAAACCCCGAAAAGTCTCCCCTAAAAGGGAGGAAAAGCCAAGGAGGTCCCCCTTCAGTGTGGAAGTCCTAAGTGTAAAAGACAGAAACCCCAAGGTTTTTAAATCTGGAGGGGGAGTCCCCTGCCCTATTTGTTTAAGACGCGTGCAGAAAAAGGAAACCCGAGGCCCCCACCAAAACCTTTAAATAATATTGAATTTAGAAATTCTGGGCAAAAAGAACCTACAGACCGTGCCTTGTTAGTCCTGCAATGGCCTGGGAACAAAGAAGGAGTGACTCCCTTCTCGGGCAACAGGGACTAAATAATGGATGAAAGAAAGGAGCACGACTTGTCCCGGCCCCCAGGGTTGGGAGGGTCCGGGGTTGTGGGGTGGAAAACCCCCCTGTGAAAATGTCCCCAGTTCCCGAAGCCCCCTCGGTTTCAAAGTCATTCCCCAAAATCAAGGTGGTAGATCCTAGAATGGAAAAAAAAAAAAAACCTTTTAACACCCCTCACCCCCCAAAAAAGGCCCCCGGACAGCAAACCCCCGAAATTGGAAAGCAGGCCAGGGGGGCCACCCTTTTTTCCTTTTCAAACCAATGTAAGAGACACTGGGAAAAAGGCAGTTGTGGTTTCGGCCCCCTGGGTTTGGGTCATTTAAAGCATCGACCCCCGGACCCACCCGGTCCTAAACCGGGGTTCGTGGTTTACCCCGGGGCTGGGCCAGGCACGGGGCGTGGGTACTTTAGCCCACGGGGGGTTGGTTTCCAGAAAAGCTGAAGGGCGCCCAGGGAGCCCCCAGAAAAAATGTGCTCTGATACAACTGTTTTGGTTTTCCCTTTAATTTAAAACCCCAATTAAATTAATGTAAAAGTGTTTTATATTTTCCCGGGGTTAGAATTAGGGTTTCCCATTGGGGAACCGCAGGTGCTGTGAATCCCCTGCCTTTTCGTCCCCCCCCTTAAACCCCCCCCGCCCCCCTTGGCCCCTAGATTGTTTCCAAAGATTCAGACTGTTTTTCTGCATCTGTTTTCCTTTTCTTTGTTCCCCCCCTTTCCAGATTTATCTGCTTTGCTTTTTTAAATTTTTCCCCTATGAAGGGACACCATAGGGTCATTGTTTTTCCCGGGACTGATTTTATTTCACAACCCCGGAAACCCCAAAGTTGTATCCGGCCCTTGAAAATGGCAAAAATTTCCCCTTTTCCTTTGATAGCAGTCCCCTTTCTCTTAAAAACCTTCATCTATTTCCCACCCTCAAACCATCTCTGTCTGGGGGCCCCCGGGCCCCCTCCCCCCCGTGTGGTTTTTTGGGGGAACCCAGGGTGCTGTGGACTTGGGGGAAAGGTGCCCGCCTGGGTTTTTGCTTCTGTTTTCTTCAGAGTGGAAAGGCTGTGCCCTGCGGTCGAAAGGGCACCCTCTATCGGTAAGTTCCGAGGGCCTTGGCCTTTTAGGGCAGCTGCCCCGCCCCAGTCCGCCCCCAGGGAAAAGGGGTTTGAGTGATTTTTGGGCGGACAGTTTAAAATTTGGCCCCAAACCTTTCCTTTCCCCAATCCTGGGTTTCCAAATTTTTTTGCCCCTTAAGTTTTTTTGGGGGGAAAAGGCCGGGGGTTGGGCCCCCTTTCGGGCTGCCTTTTCCCAAGCTCAAGTGTTGGCCCCTGTCAGGGGGGCCCCAAAAGGGTGCCCGGAGGGCCCCCCAGAGACCGCCCCCCAGACGGGCCCAGAGGAAACTACCCAAGGGGTTTTTTTTTTTAGGGAAAATTTACAAAAAGAGAGGGGAAAAGAGAGAGGGGGCAGAGCCCTTTGGCAGAGGGGGAAAAAAAGGCAGGCCCTGCACCGGGGGCCCGGGCTTTGGGCTGACGGGTTCCAAGTTTCTTTCCCCTGGGCCCAAAAGGCAGGCATAAACCGCTGCGCCCCCCCGGGATCCTAGCAAGGGGTTTTATTGAACTTTTGCCAAAGGGCCCCTGGGCCCTCAAAGGGGAAAAAGCCCAGATTGGCCCTTTCAGGTTTTTTTAAAAGGAAAACCCGGGGGGTTTTACCCTTAGCTTGGGGTTTAAGAAGTTTGATTTTTTGAAGGCCCCCCAATGAACTTTTTTAAGGGATTTTCCAGTCAGGGGGGGGGGGGGGAAAGGGTTTTTCTTTCCCCGGAAAAAACCCAGAATTTTTTTTCGTTGTTTAAAATTTCCGGGGAAGGGCCCCTGGATGGGGCCCCTTGGGGGTTTAAGGCTGGCCCCAAAATTTTTCCCCCGGGGGTTTGGGGGGGGGAGGGGGTTTGGGGTTTTTCTTCAATGGGTTCTGTGGAGCGGAAGGAGGGGGGTCCTCCCTTGGGCGGGGGGGATCCGCCCCCCCTCCCCCTCCTTCGGGCCCTGAGCCCAGGCCGGTCAGGGGGGCGGGGTGTCCCCAAAGGTAGGCCTCCCCCGCAGTTAAACCCGGCCCCGGTCTTTTTGGTTTCCCTGAGGAGGATGTGGGGGGCTTTCCGGCTGAAAAGGGGCCCCGGCCCCTTCCTAGGCCCGGGGGTAGGCTTCGGGGCCCCATGTGGAACCCCGTTTTCCCCCCGGGGCTGACAGGGTGGTCTTCGGGAAAACCCGGGTAAAGTTTTGGGATGAGTGGGGCCCGGGTCTCCCCACTGCCCAAGGGCAGGGCCTTCCCCGGGAAACGGCGGGTGGGTTTCCCTTTTAAATGTGGGGCCCGCGTCCCGGGGTTGCCCGGGAAACCCGGGCCCTTGGGAACCCCGCAGGGAAAAGGCTTCGGGGATGTTGAGTTGGGTCACAGGACGGGCCCCCCCTTTCCCGGCCCTGTGTCTATGCCCCAGGAAAAACAGGGGCCACTTTGGGCCAAAGAAAGGGCCCGGCTTCCTAGGATGTGGGGGGCCTGGGGGCCCGTTTTTCGGGTCAAAACCCCCTCAGCAGCAGTACTCGAAGACAAGGAAAGGGGAAGGGGGGACAATTGGATGGGTTTGGGTTTTTTTGGTGACCCCAAATGGGTTAGGGTTTGTTGGGTATGGATTAGTGGTACAGGGTTATGCGTTCGGGTTTTTGGTTAGGGTGGGGAGGGGGGAAAAGGGTCAAGATTTGGGAGAAAGGGTTCGGTTTTGGGGGATTTGGAAACAAGTTAGGGTGGTTTAAGGGTGTGTTACAGATGGTTTTATAGGGTTTGGGTTTTAAGGGAGGGGGGAGGGAAATAGTTTGGGGATAGAGGGGGGATGGGGTTTGAAGTTTGGGTTGGGGGTTTTGCGGGGGTTTTTTGGGTTTGGGTTTTTGGGGGAAAATTGGGGTTAGGGCCCGGGTTAGGGTTGGGGAAACGGGTTAGGGAAACAGGTTGGGGAAATGGGGTTTTAGGGT
>NW_024570395.1:0-4270 GCF_018345385.1 Vulpes lagopus | reverse complement strand
CCCTAACCCTAACCCTAACCCGAACCCTAACCCTAACCGAATCCGAACCCTATCCCTAACCATACCCGAACCCGAACCCTAACCCGAACCCGAACCCTAACCCTAACCCTAACCCTAACCCGAACCCTAACCCTACCCTAACCCGAACCCTAACCCTAACCGGAACCCTAACCCTAACCCGAATCCCGAACCTATCCCTAACCTAACCCGAACCCTAACCCGAACCCTAACCCTAACCTTACGCCGACCCGAACTCCGAACCCTAACCCTATCTCCGAGCCCTAACCCGACCCTACACGAACCTACCATAACCCTAACCCTAACCCGAACCCTAACCCTAACCCTTAACCCGAACCCCTAACCCGAAGCCTAACCCAACCGAACACCTAACACGAACCCCTAACCCGAACACTAACCCGAACCCGAACCCTAACCACCCGAACCCTAGCCCTAACCCCGAACCCGAACCCTAAGCCGAACCGCTACGCCTAACCCTAACCCTAAGCCCCACCCTACCCCTAAACCTAACCCTACCCCTAACCTCGAACCCGGATCACCGAGACCCTAATACCCGAACTCGAACCCTATCCCATAACCGAACACTAACCCTACCCCTAACCCCGAAACCGTACATTAACCCCGAACCCTAACCCTGAACCCGAACCCGCCTAACACGATACACGAACCCTAACCCGAACACCCGAAAACCTCGAACCCGAACCCTAATCCTGAACCCGAACCCGAAACCCGAACCCTAACCCTAACCCGAACCCTTACCCGAACCCGAACCCTAACCCGAACCCGAACCCTAACCCTAACCTAACCCTAACCCGAACCCTAACCCTAACCCTAACCCGAACCCTAACCCTAACCCGAACCCTAACCCTAACCCGAATCCGAACCCTATCCCTAACCCTAACCCGAACCCTAACCCTAACCCTAACCCGAACCCTTAACCCGAACCCGAACCCTAACCCTAACCCTAACCCGATCCCTAACCCTAACCCTAACACGAACCCTAACCCTAACCCTAACCCTAACCCGAACCCTAACCCTAACCCTACCCTAACCCTAACCCGAAGCCCTAACGCCGCACCCGAACCCTAACCCGACCCTAACCCACCTGAACCCTAACACGACCCCGAACCCTAACCCGAACCCTAAAAAACCCTAGCTACCACGAACCCTTACCCTAACCGGAGAACCCTATCTCCTATACTACCCTAACCACCGTAACCCGAACCCTAACCCCTAACCCTAACCCTAAACCTAACGCCTGTCCCGAACCCTAACCCTAACTCTAACCCAAACCCGAAACCGAACCCTAACCCTAACCCTAACCCGAACCTTACCCTAACCCGAACCCTAACCCAAAAAAAAAAAAAAAAAAAAAAAAAAAAAAAAAAAAAAAAAAAAAAAAAAAAAAAAAAAAAAAAAAAAAAAAAAAAAAAAAAAAAAAAAAAAAAAAAAAAAAAAAAAAAAAAAAAAAAAAAAAAAAAAAAAAAAAAAAAAAAAAAAAAAAAAATTTTTTTTTTTTTTTTTTTTTTTTTTTTTTTTTTTTTTTTTTTTTTTTTTTTTTTTTAACCCTAACCGAACCAACCCTAACCGAACCCGAACCCTACCCTAACCTAACCAGACCCTAACCCTAACCCTAACCTAACCCGAACCCTACCCTAACCCTAACCTAACCTAACCCTAACCCTAACCCTAACCCTAACCTAACCCTGAACCCGAACAACCTAACCGTAACCTAACCCGAACCCGAACCTAACCCTAACCTAACCCGAAACCCGAACCGAACCTAACCCTAACCCTAACCCGAACCCAACCCTAACCTAACCCAACCGAAACCTAACCCTAACCCGTAACCCTAACCCTAACCAACCCTAACCCTAACCCTAAACTCTAACCCAACCCTAACACTAGACCCGTCTAACCAGACCCTAACCTGCCTAACCCGAAACCTAAACCCTAACCGACCTAACCTACCCGAACCCTAACCCTAACCACTCGGACCGCTACCCCTAACCCTAACCCGAACCCTAACCCTAACCCGAACCCTAAACCGAACCCGAACCCTACCCGAACCCTAACCCTAACCTAAACCGAACCCTAACCTAACCCCGAACCCTAACCCTAACCCTACCCGAACCCGAACCCTAACCCTAACCCGAACCCTAACCTAACCGAACCCTAACCCGAACCCTAACCCTACCCTAAACCTACCCAACCCGAACCCGAACCCGAACCCTAACCCTAACCCATAACCCGAACCCTAACCCTAACCTAACCCTAACCCTAAACCCTAACCCTAAACCCCAACCCGAACCCTGAACCCTAACCCTAACCCTAACCCTAACCCTAAACCCTAACCCGAACCCTAACCCTAAACCCTAACCCTAACCCTAACCTAACCCTAACCCTAACCCTAACGAACCCTAACCTTAACCGAACCCGAACCCTAACCCCGAACCCGTAATCCGTAACAGAACCCGAACCCTAACCCAACCCTAACCCGAACGCCCTAACCCTACCCTAAACCCTAACCTAACCCGAACCCTAATCCTAACCCGAACCCTAACCCTAACCCTAACCCGAACCC
Source organism: Vulpes lagopus (assembly GCF_018345385.1). Classification (NCBI taxonomy): domain Eukaryota; kingdom Metazoa; phylum Chordata; class Mammalia; order Carnivora; family Canidae; genus Vulpes; species Vulpes lagopus. Next base: position 1,668 of record NW_024570395.1, on the reverse strand, counting down.
TAACCCTAACCCGAACCCGAACCCGAACCTAACCCTAACCCGAACCCTAACCCGAACCCTAACCCTAACCCGAACCCTAACCCTAACCCGAACCCTAACCCTAACACCCTAACCCTAACCCGAACCCGAACCCTAACCCTAACCCAACCGAACACAACCCTAACCCTAACCCTAACCAACCCTAACACTAACCCGAAACCCTAACCCAACCCTAACCAGAACACTAACCCGAAACCTAACCCTAAACCAACCTAACAATAACCCTAACCCTAACCTAACCTAACCCTAACCATAACCCTAACCTCTTTAACCCGAACCCTAACCCTAACCCGAACCCTAACCTAACACGACCTAACCCTAACCTAACCCCTAACCCTAACCGACCTAACCCGAACCCTAACCTGACCCTAACCCTAACCTACCTAACCCTAACCGAACCTAACCCTAACCCTAACCCAAACCCTAACCCTACACCCGACCTAACCGAACCAACCCTAACGTACCCGAAAACCTAACCCTAACCCGAAACCCTAACCCTAACCCTAAGCCCTAACTACCCTAACCCTAACCCGAACCCTAACCCTAACCCTAACCCGAACCCGACCCTAACGCACCCTAACCCCCCGAAAACCTAAACCTAACCCTAACTACGAACCCTAACCACTAACCGAAACCCTAACCCAACCCGAACCTAACCTAACCCGAACCCAAACCCTAACCCTAAACCTAACCCGAACCGAACCCGAACCCTAACCCGAACCCGAACCCTAGCCCTAACCCGAACCCTAACCCTAAGCCGAACCCTTACCCTAACCCTAACCCAACCCTAACCCTAACCCTAACCCTAACCCTAACCCTAACCCTGACCCGAACCCTAACCCTAACTCTAACCCAAACCCGAAACCGAACCCTAACCCTAACCCTAACCCGAACCTTAACCCTAACCCGAACCCTAACCCTAACCCTAACCCGAACCCGAACCCTAACCCTAACCCGAACCCGAAACCTAACCCTAACCCGAACCCTAACCCTGACCCGAACCCTAACCCTAACCCGAACCCGAACCCGAACCCTAACCCTAACCCGAACCCTTACCCGAACCCGAACCCTAACCCGAACCCGAACCCTAACCCTAACCCTAACCCTAACCGAACCCTAACCCTAACCCTAACCCGAACCCTAACCCTAACCCGAACCCTAACCCTAACCCGAATCCGAACCCTATCCCTAACCCTAACCCGAACCCTAACCCTAACCCTAACCCAACCCGAACCGTAAACCCTACCGAACCCTAACCCTAACCCTAACCTAACCCGAACCCTAACCCTAACCTAACCCTAACCCTAACCCTAACCCTAACCCGAACCCTAACCCGAACCCTAGAACCCTAACACCTAACCGTACCTATCCCGAACCCTAACCCGCAACCCGAACCCTAACCCGAACCCGAATACCTAACCCTAACCACGAACCCTAACCCTAACACCTAACCCTAACCCGAACCCGACCCCTAACCCTAACCCTAACCCGAAAAACCCTAACCCTAACCCTAACCCTAACCCTAACCCTGACCCGAACCCTAACCCTAACTCTAACCAAACCCGAAACGAACCCTAACCCTAACCTAATCCGAACTTAACCCTAAGCCGAACCCTAACCCTAACCCTA
>NW_024570394.1:0-4232 GCF_018345385.1 Vulpes lagopus | reverse complement strand
AGGTGGAAAGTCCCGGCCCACAAGACTAGTGCATCCAAGCTCAACCCTGTGATTTCCTAGTATTTCCTCGGTGAGCGAGGTGGTAAATACTAAAGTGCCCATACGAGAGAAGCTAGCTGAATGCCTTGTCCAAAAAAACTTAGTGCAGGGAGTTGAGCTCACCCTCAGTCCTCTTACATTGCACACTGCCTGCAGAAAGAGTTTCCAACATCTGCACCACAGCCGTTTGTCAGAGGCTTGTGAGACGCAAGTGGAATAAGCAGACCTGGAGGGTGTCTCCAGCTGCAGTGGAGTGGTATTCTGGGTACCTCCTGGCTTAGAACACTGTTACGTTCTCAGTGCCCGAGGAACGCAGCTAGTTGAAAGCTGGCTTGTAGGCGTGCTTCCTTGTGCGAGCTGAGTTCAGGGCAGGACCCTCCCGCATTCTGACTGCCCGTAGACGTAGGTCCCAGCATCCTTATGTTAGGTGCCGGAAGAGGTTGTGTGAAGAGCATGTGGAAGTGACAGGATTCTCCTCAGTGTATCTGATCTCAATGCAGACATTGCAAACGTCCTTGTTCAATGAGAGTGTAGCTCGGTCCTAGCTCCCATCAAAGTGTCTAGCAGACATCTGCCTGCAAAGCATACACACTTCCGAGAGTTGGGCTTATGGACTGTCCCTCCCACATCCTGCCTGCACGTACACCGCGCTCCTAACAGGCCTAGCCCCGATGCGTGCCTGAAGTGTTGTGAGAGGTAAGTGGAAAGTCCCGGCCCACAAGACTAGTGCATCCAAGCTCAACCCAGCGATTTCCTAGTATTTCCTGTGTGAGCCAGGTGCGACATCCTAAGTGCCATACGAGAGAAGCTAGCTGAACGCCTTGTCCGAAAGCAACTTACTTCGGAGAGTTGAGCTCACCCTCAGTCCCTCACAGTTGCACACTGCCTGCAGAAAGAGTTTCCAACATCTGCACCACAGCCGTTTGTCAGACGCTTGTGAGACGCAAGTGGAATAAGCAAACCTGGAGGGTGTCTCCAGCTGCAGTGGAGTGGTATTCTTGGTACCTCCTGGCTTAGAACACTGTTACTTTCTCAGTGCCGGAGGAACGCAGCTAGTTGAAAGCTGGCTTGTAGGCGTTATTCCTTGTGCGAGATGAGTTAAGGGCTGGACACTCCCGCATTCTGACTGCCCGTAGACGTAGGTCCCAGCATGCTTATGTTAGGTGCCGGAAGAGGTTGTGTGAAGAGCATGTGGAAGTGACAGGATTCTCCTCAGGTGTATCTGATCTCAATGCAGACATGGGAAATGTCCTTGTTCAATGAGAGTGTAGCTCGGTCCTATCTCCCATCAAAGTGTCCAGCAGACATCTGCGTGCAACGCATACAGACTTCCGAAAGCTGGGCTTATGGACTGTCCCTCCCACATCCTGCCTGCACGTACACCGCGCTCCTAATAGGCCTAGCCACGATGCGAGCCTGAACTGTTGTGAGAGGTAGGTGGAAAGTCCCGGCCCACAAGACTAGTGCATCCAAGCTCAACTCAGCGATTTCCTACTATTTCCCGTGTGAGCCAGGTGTTACATCCTAAGTGCCATCCGAGAGAAGCTAGCTGAACGCCTTGTCCGAAAGCAACTTACTTCGGAGAGTTGAGCTCACCCTCAGTCCCTCACAGTTGCACACGGCCTGCAGAAAGAGTTTCCAACATCTGCACCACAGCCGTTTGTCAGACGCTTGTGAGACGCAAGTGGAATAAGCAAACCTTCAGGGTGTCTCCAGCTGCAGTGGAGTGGTATTCTTGGTACCTCCTGGCTTAGAACACTGTTACTTTCTCAGTGCCGGAGGAACGCAGCTAGTTGAAAGCTGGCTTGTAGGCGTTATTCCTTGTGCGAGATGAGTTAAGGGCTGGACACTCCCGCATTCTGACTGCCTGTAGACGTAGGTCCCAGCATCCTTATGTTAGGTGCCGGAAGAGGTTGTGTCAAGAGCATGTGGAATTGACAGGATGCTCCTCAAGTGTATCTGATCTCAATGCAGATATTGCAAAGGTCCTTGTTCAATGAGAGTGTAGCTCGGTCCTAGCTCCCATCAAATTGTCTAGCAGACATCTGCGTGCAAAGCATACACACTTCCGAGAGTTGGGCTTATGGACTGTCCCTCCCACATCCTGCCTGCACGTACACCGCGCTCCTAATAGGCCTAGCCACGATGCGAGCCTGAACTGTTGTGAGAGGTAGGTGGAAAGTCCCGGCCCACAAGACTAGTGCATCCAAGCTCAACTCAGCGATTTCCTACTATTTCCCGTGTGAGCCAGGTGTTACATCCTAAGTGCCATCCGAGAGAAGCTAGCTGAACGCCTTGTCTGAAAGCAACTTACTTCGGAGAGTTGAGCTCACCCTCAGTCCCTCACAGTTGCACACTGCCTGCAGAAAGAGTTTCCAACATCTGCACCACAGCCGTTTGTCAGAGGCTTGTGAGACGCAAGTGGAATAAGCAGACCTGGAGGGTGTCTCCAGCTGCAGTGGAGTGGTATTCTGGGTACCTCCTGGCTTAGAACACTGTTACGTTCTCAGTGCCCGAGGAACGCAGCTAGTTGAAAGCTGGCTTGTAGGCGTGCTTCCTTGTGCGAGCTGAGTTCAGGGCAGGACCCTCCCGCATTCTGACTGCCCGTAGACGTAGGTCCCAGCATCCTTATGTTAGGTGCCGGAAGAGGTTGTGTGAAGAGCATGTGGAAGTGACAGGATTCTCCTCAAGTGTATCTGATCTCAATGCAGACATTGCAAACGTCCTTGTTCAATGAGAGTGTAGCTCGGTCCTAGCTCCCATCAAAGTGTCTAGCAGACATCTGCCTGCAAAGCATACACACTTCCGAGAGTTGGGCTTATGGACTGTCCCTCCCACATCCTGCCTGCACGTACACCGCGCTCCTAACAGGCCTAGCCCCGATGCGTGCCTGAAGTGTTGTGAGAGGTAAGTGGAAAGTCCCGGCCCACAAGACTAGTGCATCCAAGCTCAACCCAGCGATTTCCTAGTATTTCCTGTGTGAGCCAGGTGCGACATCCTAAGTGCCATACGAGAGAAGCTAGCTGAACGCCTTGTCCGAAAGCAACTTACTTCGGAGAGTTGAGCTCACCCTCAGTCCCTCACAGTTGCACACTGCCTGCAGAAAGAGTTTCCAACATCTGCACCACAGCCGTTTGTCAGAGGCTTGTGAGACGCAAGTGGAATAAGCAGACCTGGAGGGTGTCTCCAGCTGCAGTGGAGTGGTATTCTGGGTACCTCCTGGCTTAGAACACTGTTACGTTCTCAGTGCCCGAGGAACGCAGCTAGTTGAAAGCTGGCTTGTAGGCGTGCTTCCTTGTGCGAGCTGAGTTCAGGGCAGGACCCTCCCGCATTCTGACTGCCCGTAGACGTAGGTCCCAGCATCCTTATGTTAGGTGCCGGAAGAGGTTGTGTGAAGAGCATGTGGAAGTGACAGGATTCTCCTCAGGTGTATCTGATCTCAATGCAGACATTGCAAACGTCCTTGTTCAATGAGAGTGTAGCTCGGTCCTAGCTCCCATCAAAGTGTCTAGCAGACATCTGCCTGCAAAGCATACACACTTCCGAGAGTTGGGCTTATGGACTGTCCCTCCCACATCCTGCCTGCACGTACACCGCGCTCCTAACAGGCCTAGCCCCGATGCGTGCCTGAAGTGTTGTGAGAGGTAAGTGGAAAGTCCCGGCCCACAAGACTAGTGCATCCAAGCTCAACCCAGCGATTTCCTAGTATTTCCTGTGTGAGCCAGGTGCGACATCCTAAGTGCCATACGAGAGAAGCTAGCTGAACGCCTTGTCCGAAAGCAACTTACTTCGGAGAGTTGAGCTCACCCTCAGTCCCTCACAGTTGCACACTGCCTGCAGAAAGAGTTTCCAACATCTGCACCACAGCCGTTTGTCAGAGGCTTGTGAGACGCAAGTGGAATAAGCAGACCTGGAGGGTGTCTCCAGCTGCAGTGGAGTGGTATTCTGGGTACCTCCTGGCTTAGAACACTGTTACGTTCTCAGTGCCCGAGGAACGCAGCTAGTTGAAAGCTGGCTTGTAGGCGTGCTTCCTTGTGCGAGCTGAGTTCAGGGCAGGACCCTCCCGCATTCTGACTGCCCGTAGACGTAGGTCCCAGCATCCTTATGTTAGGTGCCGGAAGAGGTTGTGTGAAGAGCATGTGGAAGTGACAGGATTCTCCTCAGGTGTATCTGATCTCAATGCAGACATTGCA
>NW_024570393.1:0-6895 GCF_018345385.1 Vulpes lagopus | reverse complement strand
GTGGACCATAATCTATTCTAAGTTATATGTTGGGCCTTCCCATTTTAAGCACCTTCCTTCTTTCCCCCTTCCCTCGTTCTTTTCCTTCTTTCTTTCTTTCTTTCTTTCTTCTTCTTTCTTTCTTCTTTCTGTCGTTTTCTTTCTTTCTTTCTTCTTTCTTCTCTCTCTTCTTTCTTTTTTATTTTCTTTTTCTTCTTTCTTCTTTCTTCCTTCCTTCCTTCCTTAGTTCTTTCTCCTTTGTTCTTTTTCTTTTTATTTTCATTATCTGAATGAAATTTGTTTTCGTAAAATTAACAAGTTTGTCCTCTTTACCATTTCAAAAACAAACATAATTGTGAAAGGTATGTGTTATTTTTTAAATTGTAAAAACAGCACATATTATTAGCACCCAGAAACATAATCTGACACTAAGACATTTTATATGACAAAATGCCCAAATGAAGAGTATCAGTAAAACAACAAAATTTAAACCTTTAAAATTATGTTCCTCTGTCATATAAATTTATTTGCATTCCAACCTTATCTTCTTATATTTTCCCCAATCTGTTACCTGTAATAGTTTTTTAACTGAGTTTATCACACAGCTACATTATACATGCCTCTGGGGGAATAGGGAGGAAAAATAAATCACTACTTAAACTTAATATTGTGTGTGGTAAAGAACATGGTTTTAGTGTCAGACAAGATGCATTTAAATAATACATTTTAGTTCTAACGGCTGGTGGTGTTAGCTGCTTCATCTAATAATACTTCCAATTTCCCACATTGTAAACTAGAGATGATAATGTCACCTTAACACAAATCACTAAGCAAATTAACAATGACAAGGCAGTCAATGTGCTGCTCAGCTGGCCACTGCAGCCCAACACTTTGCAGTTTCATCACAGCTGACTTCTCCTGGCCAAGGCTCTCAAAAGCTGGTGCTGGTTGCACTGTGCATATCTGACTCCGTGTTATCCACTTATCTGGCTTACGTCCCACTGTTATCATTTGCACTTTTTATAAGATCTATCCTGGATATTATGCTTTTTTTTAAAAGCTTGTTCAGAATCAATGCTAAAATGAATAGCATCCACTTTATATGAAGATTAGGAGTAAATGAAGGCAATTTGTGTACCCTCAGTTAGATGGGATTTTTATTTAAGTCGTTCAAAGAAAAATCAATTTTATTCTTTATCTTTGTAGCATCTCTACATGTTTTATCAACTATTAGAATAACCCCACCCATATTCTTGAATAAGGTTAAAACTTGCTCTACACTCTTTCTGTTACCATGTGTCTTCTGTCATCTTGTCACCCCCAGAGGTAAGCGTTTCTATATAAACTAATCTATAATCCAATGCCTTTGCATTTTTCTGAACTCTCCCCTACACTTCCCCACAACCTCGCCATTAATTTTGATTATAAAAACAAGTCAAGTCAGTGCTGAAGATGAGGAATTACCTCATGGTTTCTTGGTGTATGGCTCCTACTTAAAGAATTCAGCGCTGTGTTTGCTCTTCTCAGGGCTGCATTCACGATCATGTTAGTTTATTATCTATTATGACACTTGCTACTTTTTTGCCACCCTTGCATTTCTTTTATTTTTTTGCATTGAAAACCTATTTTTCTCTTCAGATATTACTACCTTCATTCTTCTCTTGACTGCATTTTTTCCTATGGTTTTTCTATTCACAATGGTCATTTGATTGGTGATTTTATCCTTCTGTATTTTTAGCTACGTACCTTTCTTCTTGTTTAATGTTTTGTACCAATGGTAATGAGTGCAGAGAATATTCCATCATCTGATTTCATAGTGTCTTCTGTAAAAATTAATTCAGGGGATTAGCACTAACCACAATTTCTACTACAGAATATTAATTAATGTGGTGGTCATTGTCATTTTTATTGCTAGGACTGAGCATGAGGATCCAAATCTCGTGAAATCCGGCATCTTTTTAGTGATGACTACTTTAAGTGATCATTCACTCCTCCATTTACTAACAAATTGAGTTTTAGATTCTTGCTCTAATATTCAAGACTATTTGATCTTATAATATCTTTTGAGGATTTTATCTCCCACTATTTCTATATTCTAAAAGATGAATCATAAGAGATGTAGACTCACTGTGGCTGTGGCATGTGTAATGGAAGGGAAAAAATGGGTATAAGAGTAGAAAAGAGGACCTTGTTTTTTTACTTATTATTTGATTTTTTTCAGAGTCATTGATACTTTGTTGCAATGGGCTCGCCATTCAATGATAAGTATATGAATAGATGATGATGTTATAAGATCACCAATTTTAGAGGCAATAATTAGGAATGACAACCTAAATTAAGAAAGGGATATACGCACTAATAAGGGATTCTGAATGCACTCAGAAGAACCCAAGAGAAATGGCTCCTGTTGCAGAGGACAATTGTGTGGAACTTGGTTAGGAAGGTATTTGGAGTCAGGGATTTTGGAAAAGTAATTAGGTCATGAAGAAGGAATTCTTCTTGAATGGGAATAGTGCTTATAAGAAGAGGCCAAAGATAGTAGCTATCTTCAGCCCTGGGGTGCAGCGGGAAAAAAAGGATTTTACCAGAGCCTTGACCATATAGATTCTCTGATCTTATATTGCAGCCTCTAAAACTATAAGAAATAAATTTCTGTTATTATAAAACTACTTTGATCTTGATATTCCGTTACAGCAGCCTGAACAGATATGATATCATGGGATGTAGAGATTATGTAGAAGGAAAGGGATTTTAGAAGGGACAAGAAACACCTTCTTATCTTTATGAGGAAATGTAGAAAAAAGAGGAATGAATACGAGTAGGTTTGTAGATCAACAGAGGAATTGAAGTATTTCTTTCCTAATGGCTTTTATTTTAATGATAAAATACATGTATTCATCTCTAAAATTGGAGGTAAGCCAAGAGATATTTGGATACTGAATTTGTAGGATGAAGTCTGGAAAAAAAGGTGGCATAATAATGAAGGTGAGAAACCAAGGACTTCATGGAACCAATTGTTGTGTAGCCTTGGGGCTTCCATTAACAACATGAGGAGGGCAACCAGATTACTATAAGTGGTGGTCATTCTGTTGGAATAAAAGAATTTTCAATGAATTAACAGACAACAGAAATCTTTAAATTAAGTGCATGGATCATCACATATTGGGAATAATATGTGCCCAGGGGTTCAATGTGCTTGAATAAGACATCAGAGACTAAAGTGGGATTGGAAAGAGTATTTAAGGTCTTGAGAGAAGATGGACTAGGCATCTTCCAGAGCTGCCACCATGGGGGCCCCAGGTATAACTGGGATAACTATACTAAGAAAATAGTTATTCCACAAAGTAATAACTAACAATATTTATCAAATATTGTATTTTCTCTTTAAATTTATTCTCACATAATTCTCTCTACAAAGTTCTAAAAAGAAATTTTTATTTTCTCCATTAAGTAGTGGGGAAAAAAAGCACAGTAATTAGGCTTCCAAGATAAGGATTGTGGGATCAGTTTGCTGGGTATAATTGTTGATATACCTACATTAGTGTAAGGGCATTAAGCTTGTACTGCTTCTTCACATAAAAGCACTAATCCCTCCTACAGGAGAACAACCAGAAAAGATCCATCAGTTACATTTCTAGCTTCAAATTCAATATTCAGTCATCTCATCAAGTCTGTATGTCTCCTGGCAACTGACAAACTATAAACAAAAATTCAAGTTATCATACCAGGGAACATTCAGATATACAATAAAAGAAAATGATCTAGAAACCCAGAATTACAGCTCCCTTTGAAAATATAAAGAAAAAGAATAGGGAGACTATACTTTGACATTGTTCCAGGCAAATTATCAAACCCACAGTAAAGAATAGTGACAATTTCCTGTTCTGGCTTTAAGTGAAACTTTGACTAGTTATCTGCTAGCCTCTTATTTTGTGTTGCTAGAACAACTTTGTCAAGGTAATTCATGGTTTCTGACTTGTTCTAGGGGAAGCTTGCTGTAGCCTCCAGTTGGAGACGATGTAAAAAGTAAACCTTGGGAAAATCTTTAAAAAATATTCGTCTATCTAGTATGAAGGTGAGAGCAGGTGTTAAAGAAGAGTTATAGTTCTTGATGAAAGTGTTAATTTATAGATCATAACGATCTATTGGAAAATTATTGTCAAGGAACAAAGTATTAAAGGCAGCTTTCGGTGCCCTCTGGATGGCTCAGTTGGCTTAAGCATCAGCTTTTGATTTAGGCTTCGTCATGATCTCATGCATTGTATGAGAGAAAAGCCCCCACATCAGATTCCACCACTCAATGGGGGATCTGCCTGAAGATTCTCTCCTCTGCCCCTCCCCCTCTTCTCTCTCTCAAATAAATAAGTACTTTAAAAATAGCTTTCTAGATTTAAGCAAAATATATGGAAGAATGGGCAATGCACAGACATCAATAGATTCTTGACTTTTACTGTGAAGAAATCAGTTTGTATTATAGTACAGTGTGAGAGAAAGTACTTCATTATAGATATATTTGCATTCAATTACCTCACATATGATTAATGCACTTAAGCAATCAAAACCTACTATGGTGAGTAAAATGTATTACATTCATATATTCATTAAAAAATAAAGTGCATGTGCATATGTGTGTGAACATGCATGGCACACATACCATTGCCAAAATCAATGAAAGCATTTCTAGATATTAAAAACTTGGGGTAGGTGGTGTCTTAAATTTAATTATAAAGTGTGATCGTACATATTTTCAAATCTGAACTTCATCTAAAGATTCCTATTCCATCTCAAAAGTTTAATAATTCTGATTCTCTTTCATTTTTGCGTACTACTCATGTTGGCCTCCCTATGCATATGTGATGAGCCATGTTGAAACAACTACGCCCCTCCTTTTTTCTGTGTCAGTAACACTCAAAGTTTTTTTATGTTTGCCGAGGCTGTTATAGATATTAGACATTTGTATGCTTCATGGTCCTGTGAATCTTATTTTAATTAGATTTTCGGCTGGTTGGTTTATTTATCCCTTTGTAGTACATGAGCTTTGGTAATTTATTTGGCTCCTGGCACAGGGGGACATTACCTGAAGGAAGTCAGAATGTCATGTGATTTTAATCATTGCAATTTTACGGATTGTCGCTTCTGTATTACAGGATGCTGGATTTTTTCCCTCTTCTCTCAGTAATTTGAACAGACACCTCGCATCCCCTCACTCAAGCCCCCTTATCCCCCCCCACACCTCTTATACACTTAAACTGAAAAATTGCCCTCCGCCACTCCGATGACTGCAGATAAGAGCCCATCAATAGACTCACCCTTTTTTCGCCCCATCCCTCGAGTGACAAGAATCCACCCAGTATTGTTCATGCCTCCTGTCCTGGGTGGGAAATAACGGAGTGTTTCTTCTGAAAGACAATTGGGAGAGTTGATAAAGGATCAGATCAGTGTCTCTACCTACACAGATCAGAGACAGAAGTCTCAGACGAATTTCTGTGTAGACAGATTTTTGGAAGATAAAAGGGCCCCCAGGAAATCCTAATCATCCCTAAACTTGAAAAATAAGGAGTAAAGATGCACCGGATCCCCCAATTTCAAAGAGATCAATTTTCACTATCACGTGAGAAGAATTGGAGATTATCAAATTGAAAATTTAAATTTTAGTTACTTAAAAATGTATCTTAAATTCTTGAGTTTAGGCCTGGTTTCTTTTCCATTGTGAGAAAGGGTGAAAGAGAGAGTGAGAGGAGAGAGAGGGAGAGGAGAGAGTGAAGGTCGAAGAGAGAGAGGAGAGAGAGAGAAGCCCAGTTATCATCTTGTTCTCATTCTCATATTTTTATCTATATATGTGGACTGTTGATTCACTGTTCATTGACAAGATAATAACCTAAGAAATGACCAAATTCAGTTGTATACAGTAGGGGCTACTTAATAAGAGACACAACTAAGTGAGGCTGGAGCCATGAGAATATTAAGAGAAAGCGAGTACTTCCTGTGTGGGGGATGGGGAGTGTCTAAGAATGCAAATGCCTTCTAATCTGGTTTACTTTACAGTGGTTACTTTGTTCTAGGAGCTGTTATTATGGGAACGAACCTATCATGTATGACCAGATCCAACTTCCTTCCTTCCTTCCTTTCCTTCATTCCTTCCTTCTTCTTCCTTCCTTCTTCCTTCCTTCTTTCCCTTCCCATCTTCCTTATTTTTCTTTCCCTCCTTTCAAAGTTGGAAAAAGCAGACTCTTGATGTCTAAATGACAAAAAGCAAACAAAAAACCCAAAATATTAATATCTGTAGTTGCATTACAATTAGTTTTCATATATACTGATTTGTAATGATTATTTGCAAATTATATAGGAAATGTTATGAAATATTACTAAATTTTCCTAAGTAAGATTATACCTTGTAGGACAAAGCCCAAGATGCATGCAGTTAGATTTTGTGATTGTATTTCTGGAGCAGTGAGTATGCGTGTGGTCTACAAGTAGCCATAAGCACATGTTTTCCGTGGCAGCTGGTCTCTACCTCGGTCTACTTATGTTTTCAGTGGCTGGCTAATGTTTCATAATAAATCTTGATCTAAAAACAAAAAACCAAAACTAATAACCAAAAAACCAAAACTTTGTTTTTTCATGTCATTTGGTTCTCTGTTCAAGGTATTTATTTTCTAATTTATTACAGTAAGAAAAGTTCTCACAAATATGGTAAGGAGTAAAACAAAAAGAGTAGCCAGGAATGTTGTTTGCTTTAAAGTGCTAAAGGTGGGGGACGCTGGGTGGCTCAGTGTTTGGGACTGATTGTGCCTTGGGTTAGGTCATGAATCCCGGGATCTGGATCGAGTCCTGCATCAGGCCTTCTGTGAGAGCCTGGCTTCTCCGTCTGTCTCTTTCGCTCTGTATTTCTCATGAATAATAAATAATTTTTTTT
>NW_024570392.1:0-6719 GCF_018345385.1 Vulpes lagopus | reverse complement strand
GCCTGGGTGGGGACCAGAGTCACCAGGTCCAGGTGAGGTGAAGGTGGAGACCACAGTCACCACGGTCTGGTGGAAGCCAACGGTGGGGGACTACAGTCGCCAGGTCCACATGAGGCCCGGATGGGGACCTGGTGCAGTAGGTCAGGTGAGGCCCAGTTGGGGACTAGAGTCACCAGGTCTGGCTGAGGCCCAGGTGGGAACCATAGTCACCAGGTCCAAGTGAGGCCCAGGTGGGAACCGCCTTGATAGAAATGCGAACTCTTCTCACTGTAGCATTCCAGCTGTTCTCTCTTTAAATCTCAGGCCGAATTCATAGGCTTTCCAGGATGATTTGAAAGTTAGCTAGTCATTTGGTGGGGACAGGTGACTTGGGGACCATACTCTTCGGCTGTCTTGCCCCTCTGACAGGGACATATTTTTAGCAGTGTACAGTAAAGTCTGTTTATTAAAAGTTGGTATTAATTTGTGCAAACAAATTCTGTAGGCTTCAAGCAACTGTGAATCACACATATCCACACTGGCTAGAATATTTTGTTAACCTGAGTTTCTAGATAATTTTCATTATGTGAGCGGTTTCTTTCTAAAACTAATTACCAAAGGAAGTAGGGCAATAGGACAAGAGAAATAGCCAAACAACATGAGAAAAAAGAAACAGACAAAAAAAACGCTAAGCATTTTTCTCGGGATGAGAGAAATCCTGATAGTGTAAGCTTTTTTCACCCTGCCCTGAGATAAACCAATTCCCTGACTCAGATGTTTCAGGAGAGAACTGGGTTTCTGATCCAGTAAATCGTGACTGCCTCTGGCACTTGGTTCCCATAGCTGTGGATGTGGCCTCAGACAAGCTCGGTGGTTTCCAGGCTGCACCTGGAGGGCTCTGAACATGCACCTTAGGGGCAGTCTGGGATCCATACCCTACAGCTTTTAATTGATAAGTTACACCAACTCGCATAAAACTTTGCTAGAAAGAAGTCAATTGTGTGTATTAGAAGATTGAAAATGGGCAGCCTGGGTGCTCACCGTTTACCCTGCCTTCTTCCCATGCGGTGATCCTGGAGACCCAGGATGGAGTCCCACTTCGGGCTCCCTGCATGAGCCTGCCTCCCCTCTGCCTGTCTTCTGCCTCCTCCCCTCCTCTCTCTCTCTCCCTCTCTCTCTCTCCCTCTGCATGAATAAATAAATAAAATATATTTTTAACAAGTATATGCAGGCAGCCCCGGGTGGCCCAGCGATTTAACGCTGCCTTCAGCCCAGTGTGGGATGCAGGAGATGCGGGATGGAGTCCCACATCAGGTCCCTGCATGGAGCCTGCTTCGCCCTCTGTCCTGTCTCTGCCTCTCTCCCCTCTGTCTCGGCTCTCTCAAATAAATAAATAAATAAATAAATAAATAAATAAATAAATAAATAAATAAGAAAATGAAATTTTGCAGCTATATTGGTATTTGCTATATTAATAAAGTGTGTTGGTTTTGACATTTTATGGTGACTGGACCTAGCAAGTCTTTTACATCAACAGCCATCACTCTAGTCTCGGACAGTGTTGCGGGACAGGCGTTTATTCTTTCTATGATGATATTGATGGACCTTGAGCACATGCGGTTCCTTCCCTTTCTTTTTTCTGTGTCAGAATATGCGAGCTATAAGTGGTAAATTGCAAGAAACCCACTTCTGGATCAACACCTCTACTTTCCTCACATGATTTTAATATTTTTCTCAATTCTGACTCTTATCTATCTTACTACTCCTTTCAAATAACTTAGGATACGTTTTCCAGGACTTGTTCAGAGAACCAGTTCCCTAAGTATGAATCAGTGACCTGAAACAGACCCCCATACAGAGATTCTCCTATTTATTCAATACCCATCCGTTTCCAAAGAAGTCTATTTGGCACTTCTATATGGCAGGTACAGAGACAGGCTCCGTCCCCACTGGGTTTCGATCTATGTCCAGAGGACTACCTGTAGTCTTAATGCTGATTTCTGAGGGCAAAACAACAAGTCCACAGTTCTCCTTCATACTCGCCAGCGGACACTTGGGTTCTCTCCACAGAGTTGAACTGTTACCGAGTCATTGATCGTGTAGGTCAGTCACAGAGCAGCATTGCCATCCAAAACAAAAAGGAGGAAAAAGGAGTTTCGAAGTAATTGGGTCTCACAATCGTGGAGGGTACATTGAAACTGTGACAATGTTTTCTTAGTGCACCTTTTGTCAGAGCCACATCTCTCCCGTTCTTGACTGAGGGACAGGAGAGGATCTAGGTAGGGAGAATATAGGTAGGGGGCTACAGATTCAGGCTCACAATAGATCCTAAGGATGCTGAGATGTAAGGAAACCAGAAAAAAAGAAACAAACGAGACCACCCTGTCCCAGGTATGGTAGAGAGGGTCTTTTTTAGGACAGTCCTCTGTGCCCAACAAAGAATAAACCAGACTTAAAAAGAAGTAAACCGTTAAAGATGTTATCACTAGTCCTTACTCAAACCAAGACATCCCAAGAATGAGAAGGCCACAAGCTCCCTGATCAGTTCTAAATGAAAAAAGGTCAGTGGAGGCCCATGTGGGCAACCACGCCTGGCCCCTCCCACTCTGAGAGCTTTCTCGGTATCCTTGCTTAATAAACTCCTGTCGCTTTACTTACTCTTCTTTGTCCACCAGATTCATCTCTTCGACTCTGTGAGACAAGAACCATGACTTTCTCACTTCATCATCCGCCTGCTGCAGCTTCTCTTAACCCAAGCTCCCTGGAAATTAGCTTCATTGGCTTAATCCCATCTCACTTCCCCTGCCTCATATCCTTTGGATTCTTCACCACCAAAGGCCAATGAACCAAGAGATGCAGGGAGGGAGAGAAGACCCAGGTGATAGGGGGAACTAAGGCCAAAGAAATATAGATTAAAATTACATCTGCTTTTTTTAAAAAAAAAGATTTTGTTTATTTACTCATGAGAGACACACACAACAGGAAGAAAGAGAGAGAGAGAGAGAGAAGACCAAGAAGAGGGCAAGACAGAGACAAAGAGGAGAAGCAGCCCCTGGGGTAGCCCAATGTGGGACCCCATCCTAGGACCCCAGGATCATGCCCTGAGCCAAAGCAGATGCTCAACCACTGAGCCACCCAGGCATCCCTACCATTACATTTCCTAACAAACTTGCAGTCCATAAACAAATACTTGAAACCCACAGAGTGGGACATTCTTCAAAGAATTCCAACTGCCTGAATGTTAATGCTTTGCTAGAGGCCAAAAGCAACATTTGTTTGCTGATAGCCAGACCTCCAGGATCCTGTAAATCTTCACCTGTGAAAATCCTTTTGGAAACTTCTTTTATCTAGAGGTCCCCACCCCACACGGCAACTTTAAAGTTTATAACCAGGCTCGCCTTCATGATCCTGATGAAGCTCTTCAGGCCCAGGGGTCCTGTCCCCATACTATTAATAAAAAACACCTTTTTGCATGGAAAATGTCTCAAGGATTCTCTCTTGACCACTGGCGCCTGGCCCACAGTACACACAGGTACATCTCTGAGTTAATTGCATCGGCTACATCAGGAAAGTACAGAGATTTTTGCCTATCTTCTTGCATGACACATTTCCGGAGGGGACATTCCAGTCTGTTCGATCTGGGTTTCTCTCTTCCTGGGATATATATAGCTAGCTAGGTAGATGATAGAGTGATAGATCTACTGTAGATCGATCCCAGGAAATTGAATAGATGTTTATATAACATAAACATATATAACATAAATCTATGTTTCCACTTAATATATTTATGATTCAATGTATACTGATAATATAATAATTATTATCTATAAACAGAACATATAATTTATATTTAAATATGCAAAATAAATATTTCTATATCTAATCTCTATACGTCCATATATAGATCTCCCTATAGAGATAGATGACAAATATGGTTAGAAATAGATGTGTGCAGAAAGAGAGACGAATATAGATATAGACCCTATAAATATGCAGAGGATCTGCTTTCAAATTCTATCCAACGACCTCTCCTAACAGGCAAAGCAAACGCACACACACATACTCAAGAGCCTTCTGGTATGTGGCCATGACAGGAAATAACACCCCTTTGAGATGCCATCTCTTCTCCAACTTAAAGGTGCCAGCCGTTTCTCCCAAAGAAGACCTACACAGAGCAAGCAAGCAAGCACATGAAAAACTGCTCCACGTCACTTTTCATCAGGAGATAGAAATCAAAACCACAATGAGAACCACTTCACACCAGTGAGAATGGGGAAATTAACAAGACGGGAAACGACAAATGTGGGCAGAGGATGTGGAGAAAGTGGAACACTCTTGCATTGTTGAGGGAATGTGAACTGGAGCAGCCACTCTGGAAAACAGTGTGGAGGTTCTCAAAAAAGCTGGAAATGGAGCTAGTTCTACAACCCACCAATTGCTACTGCTGGGTATTTACCCCAAAGACACACGATGTAGTGCAATGACTGGACACTTGCACCCCAATGTTCACAACGGCAATGTTAATAGCCAAACTGTGGAAGGACCTGATGTCCTGCAACAGATGCATGGATAAAGAAGATGTGGTCTGGGATCCTGGGTGGCGCAGCGTTTGGCGCCTGCCTTTGGCCCAGGGCGCGATCCTGGAGACCCGGGATCGAATCCCACATCGGGCTCCCGTGCATGGAGCCTGCTCTTCTCCGCTTCTCCTCCTCTGCTATCTCTGCCTCTCTGTGTGTGTTGTGTGTGACTATAAATAAAATATAATTTTTTAAAATTATTAAAAAATAATAAAAAAAGAAGATGTGTCTATATATACAATGTATTATTATTTAGCATCACTGCAAGGATGAATACTACCATTTTCATGGACATGGAACTGGAGGGTTTATGCTGAATAAATAAGCCACGTGGAGAAAGATTATCGATACGGTTCCACTCTTATGTCGAATGTAAGAAACAGTGAAGAGGACATAAGGGAGGGGAGGGAAAACTGAGTGGGAAAATTGAGAGAGGCAGTGTTGTCCCCAAGATTGCTTAATACCGAGAAACCACCGAAGACCGACAACCGATGCAAAACACACGAGGTTTATTTACAAGCTCGAGCTTGGTCCAAGTGTACCCGACACAGCGGAGCAGGACTTGGACCCACGAGACTAAGAGGCGTAGCAGCTTATAGGGCGCAGTGGCCCATGGGATATGCAGAAAGTTGCACAGTCATGTCGGTCCACACACAAGTGGCCGATTGAATTCAATGCTTACCCTATAGTCATCCATTTGAGCTGGCCTAATACTTTGCTTCGAATTGGTGCACAGTTTTGGTGGGCACAAAGCAGGGTTACATGGTTATGAGCTGATTTCCCGTTAGGTGTGCCCAGCAGGCTTGACTAGGGTGGGCAGTGCCTTAGCAATAACTGGTTACCTGGGGGTCACACAGCAGGTGGAGGTGTAGCACAAAATGGAATCAGTACTGCTCTGCTTGTCCAGGGGTAGGGGATTTTTGTTAAATTTCGGTCACTCACAGAAGATAAACTATGAGAGACTCCTAACTCGGGAAACAAAGGATTGCGGAAAGGGGGTGGGTGGGAGATAGTGTAACTGGGGGACGGGACATTAAGGAGGCAAGTGTGATGATGAACACTGGTATTATAACTACATGTTGACAAATTGAATTTAAATTAAAAAATGTTTTATTTAAATTTAATTAAAAAAGGGTACTGGACGGCTCACCGTCCTCAGCAATTCATATATAATGACCTTCATTAGATCATAAAAAGTTACGAATGTGAATGGAAATGACCTGCAACTCCTCCCAGTTCAAATAAATAAGTATTCTAAAACCAAATCAAAGTTCCAGAATGGAAAAAGTGCAAAAAAAAACTAGGGAGAGGGAGTAAAGAGAAATGAATCACTTTTGTGATATTTATTAGTGATGGCCCAATAATGACAAATCTGTGCTGTCATTAAAAACAAAGAGTTAATGAACGGTATGAGACCGATCCCCTCAACTAACAGACTAAGGAAACTGAGAAGACCGAGAAGTAAAGCACACTGCTCAGTAATTCACTGGGTGGCAAGGCGCAAAGCCAGATCTCGATCTGGTCCAGAGTTCTTTAAACGACCACACAAACGTTAACGGTCACAGCTTCAGGCTCATCTAGAATTAGAGTCACTTTAGCTCAATAAACATTCAACCAAAGTAGTCTTTCTTCTGCACAGATAGTTACATTTCATGAAGCACCCTAAAAGGAATTCGAATAGTCTCCATGTGCCCATCGAATACTGCCTGATGAATTAGTTTAAAACAAAGGTAATTCCCAAAAAATAACCTCAGCCGTGAGACCTTGCCTACCCTGTTCACTTCCAAGTCTTCATGCTTCTATATCTAATTGCCTATATTTTCAGAGAAGCCAACCTTATCAGATTAAGTTTGGTCCAAGCCGAGAACTAAGTGCCAGGTTTAATATTTTTAAAACTCAATTTAAAAATAGTTAAACAGAGAATTTCAAATGGCAAACACTGATATTTACATCATCTACTTTATAACTAACAAAGGGGTAATCCTGAAACCTAGATGCAGTCGTGCCTTTATATGAAATATAAAAGCGAAAGAGTAACCCAAAATTGGCTATTTCCCAATGCCTATCTAAACCAGTTATGTTCAATGGTGTCTGTCTTGATGCAACAATCTCTGAAGACCTTTTCAGACCTAGCTTACCCAAAAAGGTGTGAACTTGGGCAAT
>NW_024570391.1:0-7153 GCF_018345385.1 Vulpes lagopus | reverse complement strand
AATATATTCAGTTATAGGCTAGCAGTGTCAGTAGAAGCATTTCTCGTAAATCACCATGGTTCTTCTGGGAATAGCCTACCACCTGGTGATTGGACAGTCTCACAGAAGTAAAGGGAAACAGTGATTGAGGAAGAGGTAACAGGTGTTTCTTTGCTGACCAGTCTAATACATAAAACTGTGTTCTTGTTCATTGAGAAGCTCTATAGATAAATAATGGTGTAAGAATACCCCCAACTGCAGTTATTTTTGTAAAAACTAAATGAATTTCCTTGAGATCTAAATGGGCCTTTTTAAAAAAAAAAAGTGAAGATTCCATTTAAAAGCAGTATTTACATTGCATTTATTTCCTTCTTTTAAAAAGTAAAACATGCTATGATGGTAAAATATCCTGTGACTAATTTACTTGTCTGGACAATGATTTTTTCTGTACTGCACAGGGCCTTCTCTGAAGTGACATTAAAAAATGACCTGAAGTCCAGAGAGTGAAAGGAAAAGCTTGGTGAAAGAGGGACAATAATTCAATCAGAAAAAAACAAACAAGGCAAATGATTTATATAGGAAGGAGCTACTTACGGAAAGGGCAGTATAAATGGCTGTCCCTGCAAACTGCTTCTAAAAGTATCATTTTCACCTTATACTTGGAATATCTAGGGTTACAGTTTTAGGTACTATACAAATATCACCTGCCATTGTTCACAGTTTCTTGAAGATAACACTAACTATCCTAGTTTTTATAGGTGGATGATATAAACCAAGAAATTAGAAAAAATAAATCCTTACAAGAAGGAAAAACTATAGCTCCCAAACTCTGATTCTGCTAATCCCCTGTTAGGTAAGGACAATCTCTCTCACCTGAAAAAAGTTTCAACTCGTCTGAAACCTTCTCTCTTAGAATCTTAATTGCTACACCCTTAGGTCTTAAAGGCCTGTGGGCTGAGGCTCTTTCTCCTTGGTTGGATATTTTCTTGGCCTGTATAAGGAACGCCCTGTCTAGGTAGCAAATGGTAAGCAGGCTGGCATCTGTGACTGTCCATATATTCTTTGCTTAAACACAGGTATTTGGCACATTTGTTCAACAAGCCTAGCATTGGTGAGCCAGTATTCCTTTGTAGGGCTCATCGGTACTGGTCCAAGAGCTAGAAGCTGCACTTAAGTAGGGCCCTCACCCCTACCCCCACAACCTGCCCGCCCCAACCCCTGACACCTTATTGAAAAAAGTTGCTTATTCTGGCAAAGCTGCTGTAATATTGCTGTCACCATTTCATAATGAGCAAACCTCAAAAATTCACATTAGGGCTGTAAGCAGGCAAAAAGCTCTGCCCATCTCTTAAATAGGTTGGCTAAATAGAAAGCTCTACAAACCATTGAGGGTCAAAAGGTCCTGCCAATATGCTAAGTATAAAGCCCTAAGCCACCTGTACCAGACTCATCAAAAAGTACTCCTGTTATATAGATTTTCTTCCCCTCTAATGTCACTTCTTTTGTTTTTATTATCTTAATGTTAGCAACCAAACTCATCGATTTAGGGGATTTTGTGGGCGGTCCACCAAATAGAGACTTCTTTCTGTCTGGATTTTCTGGACCAAATCAAGAAGTAAAAGATAAGACTGATGGATTGTCCAAACCTACACCATTCTTACCATAAAGCTTTAATTCAAGAATCCAAAGGACTTCATCTACTAAATCTCATGGGAAAGTCAAAGCAATGTGGGCTCCCACATAGGTGCTTTAATGGCTGTATTTAATGGAAATGAAGAGAAAGGCAGGGGTATAGCTCACTTGAAAGTATCAGATTAGCTCTATCAGTTGCACTATTTTGTATTCAAACCAATCTCCTTATGTCAGTAATAAGGAATTCAGCAGGAATTCCACAGTAGCCCCTGTTGGAATAAGAAAATAAATCAATGGGATCTGTCCTCACCTTTCTTATTGGAAGTCTTAGGGTTGTAACAACTTCCTTCTGCTAATTACAGGAAGCTCTCTGTTTCGTTTCTCGAACCACTGGGTTTTGGTCTGTTCTAAATCAACAGCCAATCAACTTAGCTCTTTTAGTAAACATCGGCATGTGCTGCTACAGGGCCTGCTTATAGGACTTCTGGAGGAGTTGAGTGGAATTTTGCCTGGAAGATCTGGTTTTTATTGTTGCTGATTCTGTTGTAAGTTGCGTTGGTGGTAGGTGGCTATGTGTATATATGTAGGTAGGACAGTGAGGAGGGAAGAAAGAATTTTATGGGAAAATACACTTAAAAAAATAAAAACAGGTTACAGTCATAGAAATGTGCTTGGCTAGCAAACATGTGAAGAAATAAAATTAATGTACTGTACTTAAGGTTTGCTGGGATAAACAAGGAAGAATAAAATATTGGAGGAAAATAATACTCTGAATAGAAGAATGGCTATGGAAAACAAAATCGTCTAACACCGAAAAAAATTTGTAATTTGGCTAAGAAAATGTAAACTAATCTTTTCTAAATAGAGGAAAAAGCAGTAGAAAGAGCCGAGATTTAGAGTATGGTATCATATTTAAGACAAAAGTCTGCAAAACAATAGGGCAATTAAAAGGAGTGTTCATCTTTCTGAATTGCTAATTAGATTTTCTTCCACAGTAAATGGACTAAGGATTTTGCTCAACTGTGTAATTTAAAAAGACAGGCTTTTTTTTTTTTTTTGCTTGCAAAAAAAATCTATGGTAGAAAGTTCAAAGTTCATTATTATTTATTTTGATTTATTTGATTTGAATGGAAGACTTTTCTATCCAGATGTAAGCTTAAACTTAAGAGAAGGTCACATGTAATTCACAATCAATAAATTATATCTAATACTAGAAAAAAATATGCGTTAAAATACATGCAGTAATTTAGAATATAGTCTTCTAAAAGGAGCTATCCTTGAAGTTGATTTTAGAATTAAAATAGGTCTGTAAGGAATGGCAAGGAGAATAAATTTCCAAGTTGAAAATCATCAAAAATTTCATCTCCGTTGATAATGCTTTATACAAATGACTACTTTTAGAAAATTACTGGCAATTTAAGTTAATGAATTGAGTGTGGGAATCGTTCACTTATACAATTTAAACAGGAATTTGTTAATTATACAATTTACATTTTGACTTTTCAAAAAAAACATGGGTCATTACAAATTCCTGAATTATCTCTGGGAAAAAATGATAGGTAGTTGAAATCCTTATAGCTTACCAAAATGAACATTTTTGTCGTTTCTCTTGATATCTTTTAAAAAAACTACTAATTAGAAAAAAATCCTTGTAATTATAACACTTATTTTTATTTCACCTTATTCTACCCTCTCTAGGGCTATAATAAATTTAAAAGAGATAATATAAACATTGACATAAGTGTTTTCTAGACTGATAATGTTTTTTAAATTGTGGTTAAATAAATTAGGAAATTCGAGATTAGGTAAAATTAAGGTCAGTCCTTTAAAATATTGCGGAGAGTTTTAATATGCTAAAATAACATATCAAGAATACCCAAGATGTATACATATTTCCCCAATGGTTTTATTTGATTATAGATTATTTATTATAGATTCTTCTCAAGGCTAGACCATGCCACATAGTATGGAGCTATTATTGTATTTTGATGTCTGTGAAAAGAAAAAAGGGACCTGGCTAAACATGCAAGCAACGATACTAATGTCATGCTTAGTTAGTCTTTGGTGCTACTTCTCAATATCTCGTTCTCTCTCCTTCCTGCATATGATATCCGAAACTTTCTAGTGAGTGAATCTTTGCTAGATGTGCTGCGAGTCACTTCCAGGCTGGAGCATTTATATATCAAAACAACTCCTTAGGCTGTCTTTTCCTTGATCACAACTCTGGTATATTGAAGGGTAGTTATTGTCAGCTGGGTCCCAGAATCTGGAAAGCAGAAGTAGGACAGAGGACTGAGAAGCAACTCCCTCAGGTGACTCTTAATGGACACAAAACAAAAAGCAAGCAGAAAATAAAAAGTCTTGGTTTGTTTCAAACTGCTGAAATTTGGTTTATACTATCTTAGAATAATTTATAACTGACAGCTCTGCTGATTGATCAAGGGTAAGTGTATTCTTAAACCTATAAAAAAAAAAAACTTCACTGTTTATAGAAAAAAAACTAGGTTCAGAGCTTAGGTCAGTGGTTAGACTGGCCAAAGCAGAGAAAGCAAGTCTCCAGAGAAGGGCCTGATCACTACGTTGGCAAGATCATCAGGAGGAGGTAGCTATAGAATGCGCCCCAGAAAGTAATGAAACAGAGTCTTAGTCAGGGAGACTTAAGGGCTGCCAAGGAAAGTTCAACTAGCTGGAGTTTAGGGGCAGAAACCAAAAAACTAGGTAGGGTTGGTTCATAAAGAAAAAAGGGAGAGCCTATTTATTAGAAAATGCATGACCCATTGCTTCAAGATGGTTAGAGGTTATTATCAAATATTGTCTGGACTAAGGATATCTTTAATTTTGGACTTGGAGTGGGGCAGAAACTACACTGAAAAATCAATGGCTACAATAGTAGAAATAGCAGAAAGGGAGCCAAGTGGAAGATTTTGTGAATGGCTCTAGGGAATGGAAGACTAGAGTTTTTTTTTTTAACATTTTATTTATTTTATCAAGGGAGACAGAGGGAGAGAGGAGGGAAAGAACGAGAGAGAGAGAGAGAAGAGATGAGAGAGAGAGAGAGAGTGCAGAGGGAGAAGTGGCTTCAGCAGGGAGGCCTGATGTGGGACCTCGATCGGGGACGTCCAGGCTTCACACCCTGAGCACCAAGGCAGGCGTCAAACATGAGCCACCCAGGGATCCTGAAAGAATAGGTTTTTTGTTTGAAACAGATATTAGAAAAAATGAGTTCTTAAGATTTGCCAAAGCAATCTCAGATCAAGCCATTACCATTCCAAGGGGGCCCCTCTCTGTGCTATTCTGGGGAAAGGTCAGTTATCTAATTTCTCTTTACTCCCCATATAACTTTTGTATACATATTATGGAAGCATTAGATACTCAAAAAAATGTTTTGAAAAAGTAGGTGAATTAATTAATTGAAATGATTTATAAGGCAAATCTACATTAATTTTTATTCTGAAAATTTTAGTGATTTCTTTAAATTTTGTTTACACAGCTGAATTAATGAGTCCCACTTTAGAATCTAGTCTTCTCATACCTGCATTACTTTTAAAATGTATTTTTAAATTTGAGCGATAATTGGACATATCTCACTATCACCTTTAAATCTGAAGAATCCATAAGTTCATGAATGTAATTCACATACGATTGTAGCTCATATTCAATTTCAACTTTTTATCAAGGTGAAAAACAAACAAGATTGTAGGGCCTTCAGATCTTCTTTCATAAAGAATGGCATTATAAGTGACCAAAAAGAATACTGCTACAATTATTAGTTCACTATTCAGAAATAACATTTGGCACCACTGGATTAAGGGACTAATCAGAAATCATGAAAACTTCATCTCTAAAACAAGGCTTGGAATGTACCGCTCCTTAATAATTTAGGCCATTGGTGGCCAGACGCTTCATCCCTTTGGGTAGGCATATGAAAATGGTAGATGAACAATCAAGTTGGCACAGTGATTAGGACAGTAAAGTGGAGCAATTTCATGGATGTGCTGAGAACGGCAATTTGAAAAGCTCCATGGCATCATTCTTTAGGGACAAAGGGGGGAAACTATTGTTGCTAGCACATCTGAGTTTGGATTGAATGAAAAGTAAAGTATCTTTCCTTAGGAAAATGCTGACAGGTAAGTCCAAGGAACAGCCAAGCATTCCACCCTCCATCTAGCACCCCGTCTCAGATAATCACTTCTCATGCACCCTTCTTCAAAAAGTTCTCTGACAGTGCTGTCCCATCTTCAATTCCTTTTCACTTCCCGTTAGTCCATTTTATCTGGCTGCTGTCACTCACAATGCAGGTGAAGCTAATATTTTTCTTCTTTTTATTTTTTTTTCTTTTTAAGATTTTTATTTATTTATTCATGATGAGACATAGAGAGAGGGCAGAGACATCAAGGCAGTAGAGACATCAGGTAAATAGGATCACACCCTGAGCCAAAGGCAGACACTCAACCACTGAGCCACCCAGGTATTCCCTTTTTTTTTTTAAAAGATTTATTTACCTGCATGAGTAGGTGAGGGGCAGAGGGAGAGATCTCTAGCAGATTCCCATCATTATACTTTTTACACAGGTTAAATCAGGTCAAATGTTTATATATTAGAAAACCAACAGAAAGAGAAAGACCCTCAAGGACTCTCGTGGCATATAGTTATGGTGGGTTTGAAGGACAAATGCACATCTTTGCTCTGGGAGATGAGAACTGGAGTAATGGGTCTTTTAAATGTGAGATGCAAAAATAATTTAAACTTATTAATTAATTGTGAGAACATGGGGCACCTGGGTTGGCTCAGTAGTTGAGTGTCTGCTTTCGGTTCGGTCATGTTCCCATAGTCCTGGGATTGAGTCCCACCTAAGGCTCCCTGCAAGGGAGTCTCTGATTCTGCCTCTGCCTTATGTCTCTGCCTCTCTTTCTGGGTCATAAATAAATAATAATAAAAATAAATAAATAAAAAAATAATAATCGTTTTAAAAAAATTGTATAAGCTTTCAGTGTCTTTTCGATTAATGTCAGGACCCTCTTTCTTTCCCATCAATTATATGCCTGTTTAAGTGCCTCATTGGGAGCATTGTGAGTGGGTGATTTAGGGTGCTTGTCTGGGACTAGTCTATTTTTAGAGGTTGAATTCTGCTTTCTTAGTTTTGAATAAAGTGGTCGCCTGGCTGCCTCTGTTAGTTGAGTGTCAGACTCTTGGTTTTTGCACACATCATGATCTTGGGTGTCATGAATTCAATCCTTGCCTTGGGCTCTGTGGTCTGTGAAGAGTCTGCTTGGGATTCTCTCTCCCTCTTCCCTTCTATCGTGCCCCTCTCCCCACTTGCACGCGTCTCTTTCTTTCTCTGCAAAATCAATCAATCACTCTTTATTTTAAAAAATCTTGATTAAAGATCTTAATATTCAGTATGTACTGTGATATTTGTTTATTGATTTATTTCATGTTCATTCTACAAAGGGCTATACGGGTAATATAATAAGAATACATATGATAAAGACAGTGGGCACATATAAAAGAAAGAAATAGAAAGACTAAAGAAAAATAATAC
>NW_024570390.1:0-6981 GCF_018345385.1 Vulpes lagopus | reverse complement strand
GTACACTAACCCTAACCCTAACTCTAACCCTAACCTGTACCCTAACCCTAAACCTAACCCTAAGCGAACCCGTGACCCCCGAAAACCCTAACACAAACCTAACCCTAACCCTAACCCGTATCCTAACCATAAACCTCACCCTAAACAGTACCCTAACCCTTACCCTAACCCGTACCCTAATGCTAACCCTAACCTTAAACCTAACCCGTAACCTAACCCTAACCCGTACCCTAACCCTAACCCGTAACCTTAAACTAACCCTAACGCTATCCCATACCATAACCCTAAACCTAACCCTAACCCTAACACTAACCCTAACCCTAAACCTAACCCTATCCAGTACCCTCTCCATAACACTAACCCTTTCCATAACTCGTACACTAACCGTAAACCTAACCCTAACCCTAACCCTAACACTAAACCTAACCATAAGCCGAACACTAACCTGTAGCCTAACCCTAACCCTAAACCTAACCCGGACACGTACCCTAACTCTAACCAGTACCCAGCCCTAACCCTAACCCTAACCCGTACCCTAACCCGTACCCTAAACCTAACCCTAAACCGTACCGTAACACTAACCATAACCTGTACCCTAACCCGTACCCTAACCTAAACCTAACACAAACCCAATCCCTAACCCTAATCCAACCCGTACCCTAACACTAACCCTAACCCTACCCTGTACCCTAACCCTAACCCTAACCCTCTCCAGTACCGTACCCTAACCCTAACCCTCACCCTAACCCCAACCCTAACCCGTACTCTAACCCTAATCCCAACCCAAAACCTAACGTGTACCCTAAACCTAACCATAACCCTAACCCTAACCATAACCCGTACCCTACCCTAACCCTAACCCATAACCTAACTCTAACCCTAACCCTAATCCTAACCTGTTCCCTAACCCGAACCCTAACCTGTAACCTAACCCTAACCCTAATCCTACCCCTCACCCGTACTTAACTCTAACCCTAATCCTACCCCTAAACCCTACCTTAACACTAACCCTCACCCTAACCAGGACCCTAAAACTGACCCTAACTCTAACCCTAACACTTAGCCTAACCCTAAACTTAACCCGTACCCTTACCCTTACCCGAACCCGAAAACGGAGCCTAAACCTAAACCTAACCCGTACCCTAAGCCGTACACTAACCCTGACCCTAATCCGTACCCTAAACCGTACCCTAAACCTAAACCTAAACCTAACCCTAAACCTAATCTGTACCCTCACCCTAACCCTAAACCAAACCAGTACCTGAACCCTAAACCTAACCCTAACTGTAAACCGTTTCATAACCTGAACCCTAACCCTAAACCAAACCAGTAACCTAACCCTAACCCTATACCATACCATAACTTTAACCATAACCCTAAACCAAATCCGTAACCTAATCCTAACTCTAACCCATACCCTAAACTAACCCTAATCCTAACCCTAACCCGTAACCTAACCCTAACCCTAACCAATACCCTAACCCTAACTCTAAACCTAACCCATACCCTAACCCTAACCCTAAGCCTAACCAGCATCCTAACCCTCACCCTAACCCTAAACCTAACCCTAACCTCTACCCTCACCCTAACCCTAACACTAACCAGTACCCTAACCCTAACCCTAACCTGTTCGATAACGCATACCCTAACCCTATCCCTAACCATAACCATAACCATAACCGTAAACCGTACCATAACCCTACCCTCACCCTAAACCAAACCAGTACCCTAATCCTCATCCTAACCCTAACCCTAACCCTAAAACATACCATAACCTTAACCATAATCCTAAACCTAATCCATAACCTAACCCTAACCCTAACCCGTGCCCTAAACCTAACCCTAACCCTAACCAGTACCGTAATCCTAAACCTAAACCTAACCCATACCCTAACCCTAACCCTAAACCTAACCCTAACCAGTATCCTAACCATAACCCTAACCCTAAACCTAACCCTAACCTCTACCCTCACACTAACCCTAACACTAAGCAGCACCCTATCCCTAACCCTAACCCTAATCCTAACCCTAATCCATACCCTAACCCTAACCCTAACCAGTACCCTAACCCTAGCACTAACCCGTTCCGTAACGCGTACCCTAACCCTAACGCTACCCCAAACCCTAACCCTTACCCTCAGCGTAACCCTAACCCCATTGCTAACCTGTTCCCTAACTGTACACCTAACACTAACCCTAACCTGCATTCTAACCCGTACACTAACCCTAACCATAACCAGAACCCTAACCCTAAACCTAACCCTAATCCAAACCCTTACCCTAACCCTAACCCTAATCTGTACCCTAACCCTAACTCTACCCTAAACCTCACCCTAAAAAGTACCCTAAACCTAACCCTAACCCGTACCCTAACCCGTACCCTAACCCGTACCTTAACCCTATCCCTAACCCTAACCATAACCCTAACCCAAAACTAAACCTAAACCTAATCCGTAACCTAACCCTAACCCTAACCCGTACCCTAACCCTAACCCTAACCCTAACCTGTAACCTAACCCTAACCCTAACCCTAACAAGTACCCTAACCCTAAACCGAACCCATACCCTAACCATAACCCAAAACCTAACCAGTATCCTAACCCAAACCCTAACCCTAAACCTAACCCTAACCTCTACTCTAACCCTAACCCTAACACTAACTAGTACCCTATCCCTAACTCTAACCCAAATCCTAACCCTAAACCATACCCTAAATCTAACTCTAACCAGTACCCTAATCCTAACCCTAACCCGTTCCGTAACGCGTACCCTAACCCTAACCCTAACCCTAACCCTAACAGTAACCCTAACCCAATTGATAAACCGTACCCTAACCCTAACCCTAACACTAACCCTAACCAGTATTCTAACCCGTACACTAAACCAAACCCTAACCAGTACCCTACCCTAACCCTAACCCTAATCCTAAACCTTAACCTAACCCTAACCCTAACCCTAATCTGTACCCTAACCCTAACTGCAACCCTAACCAGTAAGCTAAACCTAACCATAACCCGTCCTGTAACCCGTACCCTAACCCTAACCCTAACCCGTAACTTAACCCTAACCCTAACCCTAACCAGTACCATAACCTGTAGCCTAACCCTAACCCTAAACCGCAACCCAACCCTAACCCTAACCCAACCCCGTGCCCTAATCCTACCCCTAACACTTACACTTACCCTAAACATATCCCTCTCCAGTACCCTCAACCTAACCCATACCCTAACACTAACACTCTAATCCTAAACCGTACCTAACCCTAACCGTAACCATAACCCTAACCTTAACCCTAAACCTAACCCTAACCCTAACCATAACCCGTACCCTTACCCTAAACATCACCCTAACCTGATCCAGTACCCTCACCCTAACCCTAACCCTAACCCTCAACCGTACCCTAACCCTAACCCTAACCTTAACCCTAACACTAACGCGGACCCTATCCCTAACCCTAACCCTAACCAGTACCCTAACCCTAACCCGTGCCTTAACCCTAACACTAACCCTTCCTCTAACCCTAAACCGTACCCTAACACTACACCTAACCCTAACCCTAACCTGTACCCTAACCCTAACCCGAACCCTAAACCTAACCCGTACTCTTACCCTAACCCTAACCCTAACCGTACCCTAACCCTAACCGGTACCCTAAACCTAACACTAAACCTGACCCTATGCCTAACCCTATCTATAAACCTAACCCTAACCCTAACCCGTACCCTAACCCTAACCATAACACTAACCCTAACCCGTAATCTAACTAACCCTAACCCTAAACGTAACCCTATCCCGTATCCTAACCCTAACACTAACCCTAAACCAAAACCTGAACTTTACCCTAACCCTAACCAGTACCCTAAACCTAATCCTAACCCGTACCCTAACCCTCACCCTATCCCTAAAGCGTACCCTAACCCTAACCCTATCCCTAACCCGTACCCTAACACTGACCATAACACTACCCAGTACACTCATCCTAACCCTAACCCGTACCGTAACCCGTACCCTAATCCTAACCCTAACCCATACCTTATCCCTATCCCTAACCCTAACCTGTACCCTAAACCTAACCCATAACCTAACCCTGAACCTAACCCGAACCCTAACCCTAACCCTAACACGTACCCTAACCCTAACCCTAACCAGTACCCTAACCCTCACCAAACCCTAACCCTAACCCGTACCCTTCCCTAACCCTAACCCGTAACCTAAACCTAAACCTAACCCTAACCCTAACCCCTACCCATAATCTAAACCTAAACCTATCCCATACCCTAAACTTAACCCTAACCCTAACCCTAACAAGTACCCTAACCCTAACCCCTACCCATAATCTAAACCTAAACCTATTCCGTACCCTAAACCTAACCCTAACCCTAACTCCTACCCTACCATAATCCTAACCCTAAACCTAACCCTAACTGTACCTAACCCTAAACTGTACCCATAATGTAAACCTAAACTTATCCCGTAACCTAAACCTAACTCTAACCCTAACCCTAACACTTACGCTAACCCTGACCCCTACCCATAATCTAAACCTAAACCTATCCCGTACCCTAAACCTAACCCTAACCCTAACTCCTACCCTACCATAACCCTAACCCTAACCAGTACACTAACCCTGCCCTAACACTAACCCTAACTCGTACCCTAACCCTAACCGGTACCCTAACCTTAACCTTTCTCTAACCCTAACCCGTACCGAAAACCTAAGACTAACCAGTACCCTAACCCGAACACTAACCTTAACCCTAACCCGTACCCTAGCCTAACCCATACCCTAACCCTCATCCGTAACCTTACCCTAACCCTAACTCTAACCCGTACCCTAACCCTAACCTTAATCCGTACCATAAACCTAACCCTAACACTAACTCTATTGCTAACCCGTACCCTAAACCTAACCATAACCTTAACCACAACCCGTTCCCTAAACTTAACCCTACCCTAATCCTAACCAATACCATAACCCTAACCCTAACCCTAAACAGTACCCTAACCCTATCCCTAACCCTAAACGTAACCCATACCCTAACCCTAACCCTATCTTGTACACTTACACTAATCCTAACCCTAACCCTCTCCAGTACCCTCACCCTAAACCTAACCCTAAGCAGTACCCTAACCCTAACCCTAACACGTACCCTATCCCTAACCCTAACCCGAACGTGTACCCTTACTCTAACCCTAAACCAAACCAGTACCCTAACCCTAACCCTAACCCTAACCGTACCCTAACCCTTATCCTAACCTGTACACTAACCCTAACCCTAACCCTAATCCGTAACCTAACCCTAACCCTAACCCTACCCAGTACCCTAAACCTAACTCTAAACCGTACCATAAACCGTACCCTTACCCTAACCCTAACCCGTAATCTAAACCTAACCAGTACCCTAACCCGTACCCTAACCTAACCCTAAAACATAACCTAACCCTAACCATTACCCGTAACCTAACCCTAACCCTAAATCTAACCTTCACCCATTCCTTAAACCTAACCTTAACCCAAAGCAGTAATCTAAACCTAATCCTAATCCTAAACCGTAACCCAACCCGTACCCTAACCCTAACCCTAACACGTAACCCAACCCTATCCCTAACACTACGGCTAACCCGTACCATCACCCTTACCCGAAACCGCACCCTAAACCTAACCCCTACCCTAACCCTAACCCTGACTCTAAACCTAACCCGTACCCTAAACATAACCCTAACGAGTACCCTAACACTAACCATGAACTTAAACCTATCCCGTACCCTAACTCTAAGCCTAACCCTAACCCTAACCCTAACCCGTACCCTTACCCTAACCCTAACCCTAACCCGGACCCTAACCCTAACCCTTACCTGTACACTAAACCTAACCCTAAACCTAACCCTATTGCTAACCCGTACCCTTAGGCTGACCCTAACCGTAACCCTAACCCTAACCTTAACCCTAACCCGTACCCTAAACCTAAGTCTAACCTGAACCCTAACCCTAACCCTAACCCTTACCTTAACTCTAACCCTAACCCAAACCCTAACCAGTACCCTAAACCTCACCCTAACCCTAATCCGTACCCTCACCCTAACCCTAACGTGTACCCTTACCCTAAACCTAAACCAAACCAGTACCGTAACCCTAACCCTAACCATTACCCTAAACCGTACCCTATCCCTAACCCTAACCCTAATCCTAATCCTTAACAGTACACTAACCCTAAACCTAACCCTAATTCGTACTCTAAACCTAACCCTAACCCTAACCAGTACACTAAACCTAACCCTAAACCATACTGAAAAAAGGACCTTAATCATAACCCTAACCTGTAACCTAACCCTAACCCTAACCCTATCCAGTACCATAACTCATAACCTAACCCTAACCCTAAACCGTAACCTAACCCTAACCCTATCCCGTAGCTTAACCCTAACCCTAAACCTAACCCTCAGCCATACCCTAACCCTAACCCTAACCCTAACCCTAACCCTACCCAGTACCCTAACACTAACCCAAACCCGTACCCCAAACCGTTACCCTAACCCTAAACCTAAAACGTACCCTAACCCTAACCCTAACCCTACTGCCTACCGTACCCTCACCCTTACCCTAAACCTAACCCTAACCCATACCCTAACCCTAACCCTAAACCGTACACTAAACCTAACCCTAACCCTATTGCTAACCCGTACGCTAACCCTAACCCTAACACTAAACCTGACTCGAATCCTAACCCGGACCCTAACCGTAACCCTAACCAGTACCCTAACGCTAAACCTAACCCTAACCATAACGCTAACCTAAACACTAACCCGTACCCTAAACCTAAACCTAAACCTAACCCGAATCCTAACCCATACCCTAACCTTC
Organism: Vulpes lagopus; assembly: GCF_018345385.1. Classification (NCBI taxonomy): domain Eukaryota; kingdom Metazoa; phylum Chordata; class Mammalia; order Carnivora; family Canidae; genus Vulpes; species Vulpes lagopus. The sequence continues at coordinate 119 of NW_024570390.1, read as the reverse complement.
ACCCTAACACTAACCAGTACCCTAACCCTAACCCGTTCCCTAACACTAAACCTAAAGCATACCCTTACCCTAACCCTAACCCCAAGTCGTATCCTAACTCTAACCCTAAACCGTACCCT
>NW_024570389.1:0-7495 GCF_018345385.1 Vulpes lagopus | reverse complement strand
TGAGGAAAGTAGAGGTGTTGATCCCGGACATGGGTTTCTTGCAATTTAATCACTTATAGCTCGCATATTCTGAACAGAAAAAAGAATGGAAGGAACCGCATGTGCTCGAGGTCATCAATTTCATCGATAAAAAAGGAAATATACGCCTGTCCCGCAACACTGTCTCGAGGGGACTAGAGTGATGGCTGTTGATGATAAAGACTTGCTAGGTCCAGTCACCTTAAAATGTAAAAACAACACACTTTATTAATTAGATAATACCATATAGCTGCAATATACATTTCTTATTTATTTATTTATTATTTATTTATTTATTTATTATTATTTGAGAGAGTGAGACAGAGGGAGAGAGGGCAGAGACAGAGACAGAGGGCGAAGCAGGCTCCATGCAGGGAGCTGATGTGGGACTCCATTCCTGCATGTCTACAGCATCCCACACTGGCTGAAGGCAGCGTTAAATCGCTTGGCCACCGGGGCTTACCTGAATATACTTGTTTAAAATATATTTTATTTATTTATTCATTGAGCAGGGAGAGTGAGAGAGAGGAGAGTGAGAAGAGAGATGGCAGAGAGAAGGAGAACAGGCAGAGGGAGAGGCAGGCTCCATGCAGGGAGCCCGAAGTGGGACTCATCCTGGGGTCTCCAGGATCACGCCCCTGAGGAGAAGGCAGTGCTAAACGGCTGAAGCCACCAGGCTGCCCATTTTCAATTCTTCTTTTAAACACACAATTTTGGACTTCTTTCTAGCAAAGTTTTATGCGAGTTGGTGTACTTATCAATTAAAAGCTGTAGGGTATGGACCCGACTGCTCTAAGGTGCAATAGTTCAGAGCCTCCAGCTGCTGCTGGAAAACCATCGAGCTTGTCTGAGGCCACATTCACAGCTATGGGAACCAAGTGCCAGAGGCAGTCACGATTTACTGGATCAGAAACCCGTTCTCTCCTGAAACATTTGAGTCAGGGATTGGTTTATTCTAGGGCAGGGTGAAAAAAGCTTACACTATCAGGATTTCCTCATCCCGAGAAAAATGCTTAGACCGGGGGTTTTTTTTGTCTGTTTCTTTTTTCTCATGGTTGTTTGGCTATTTCTCTTGTCCTATTGCCCTACTTCCTGGTAATTAGTTTTACCCCCCCCCCCCCCCCCCCCCCCCCCAAGAAAAATGGCTCACATAATGAAAATTATCTAGAAACTCAGGTTAACAAAATATTCTAGCCAGTGTGGAGATGTGTGATTCACAGTTGCTTGAAGCCTACAGAATTTGTTGCACAAATTAATACCAACTTTTAATAAAACAGACTTTTTACTGTACAACTGCTAAAATATGTCCCTGTAGAGGGCAAGACAGCGAAGAGTATGGGCCCCAAGTCACTGTCCCCACCAAATGACTCGTACTTTCAAATCATCCTGAAAGCCTATGAATTCGGCCTGAGATTTAAACAGAGAATCAGCTGAATGCTACAGTGAGAAGAGTTCGCAGTTCTATCAAGGCGGTTCCCACCTGGGCCTCCACTTCGGACCTGGTGGACTGTGGTTCCCAACTGGGCTCAGCCAGACATGGGACTCTGTCCCAACTGGGCCTCACCTGAGCCTAGTGACTCTGGTCCCATACCGCGCCTCATGTGGACCTGGCGGAACTGTAGTCCCCACCTTGGCTTCACCTGGACCTGGTGACTCTGGTCTCCACCTTCACCTCACCTTGGGACCTGGTGACTCTGGTCCCCACCCAGGCCTCACCTGGGGGTATGGTAAAGCTGTGGATTCATCTGTACCTGGTGACTGTGGTCCCCACCTGAGGCCTCACCGTACCTGGTGGACTGGGCTTCTCAGCTACCAATGACTGGATCCAGAATGGACTCCTTAGTTGTACTGACACCAGGCATCCCTCAGGGTCTCACTTGTTCATGGTGACTATGGTCCTTGTCTGGGCTGACCTGAATCATCTTGGCTCTGATGTATGGTCTCCCCTTCGTGAGTGTGTATTGTCTATGGCCCTTCGGGGCCTCACTGATGGTACTGGGCCTCGATATTCGCCCTTTGCAAGGCCAGTAGGTTCCTCTGAGTCCTCATGCACGGTGCTGCAATCCAACACATCCAAGAATGACCGCGCATGAATATTTCCGAGGACAATGCATCGGTGCTCCCCGTGGGCAGGTCCCGTCCGTTGACCGGAGTCAGAGACAACCCCATAGCCTGAGGGTCACAGGCTGGGCTAGAACATCACACATGGGCCCTCACTGCCCGTCTTTTGCTCCGCCCACTACAGTCCACTCCCAGCCACTGTCCAGGACACGACCCATCACCCTGGGATTCACAGAGGCTCCCACCCCGGTATCAGGCGCACACGGGCGAGGACCCAGGGAGGACTATGGCAAAATGCGATATGATGCTCTGATGCCGGAGTGATGTCTCCCAGCCCGGGGGAGATCGAAGGTTTCTCTGAGATTCCACAAACACAATAATCGACCGAGGAGGTGAAAGCAATGCAGTGGAAGTCATCAAAATTAAAACTGATGCCGCAAGAGTGCGACCAACTCCCCACCCTGAGGGCAAGGATGCGTGAATTATCTGAGGGGAGGCCTGGGGGGAGACACAGGGACTCCGCCCACATTCCAGTGCATGAAGTGCAAGCCTGCTCACTGGCCAGGGGGGACCAGCAGGCCCTGACTGTCCTCCTCACACATGGTGGGGCGGGGGGGTGGTGTCACCCTGCGGGGTCCATGCATTAGGACGGAGCTGGTTAGGTCATGTATTGGGTCTTGCATAGCACAGGCCTTACAGGGGAGCGGGTGTTCCGGGAGCTGCCAGTCTCTCACGCAGCATCATTCCCTGGAACAGGGCTTAGGGTGCGCCCTCACCCCATGGGGCTGTGGAAGGGCTGCAGGAGCTGCTCAGGGTCATTCTCATTGGGGTTCAGGGTGTTTTTGGAAACCCAGCCCGGGGGGCAGCGCCCCCACCTAGCCCAGGCCACAGAGTGGCCCCCGGGGGAGCAGGCATACAGCGGCACTCCACCATGTGACCTGTCGCAGTGTGAGCGCCTCCTCTTTATGCACCGGGTATGGGGAGAGTGGGGGTACTTGGGAGAGTGGGGGGTTACTGAGGAGGTGGGAGTACTGAGCTACTGGGTGGAGAGCGGGAGAGTCCGGTCGCTGTGAGCCAGATCCAGAGCATGAGTGCCCTTTGATGCTCTGCAGACGCACAGTGAGGCACCATGCAGCGGTGGAACCGGGGGTGGCCCACAGTTCCGCCCACAGTGGGGTCGCATTCATGACTCAGTGGGTAGGCGGGGTCCAATCAGCACTTAGCCCTTCACCCTGAAGGCGGAGGGTCCCGGGGGAGGGTCCTGCTCCCCATGCCAGCGGGTGGGGGATGCAGACCCTCCCTCATCCTCAGTTCCTCAACTTGGCACTGCAAGGCCTCCCACCATTTAGGTAGCCTGGGGGTTCACAGAATGGCCCACCGACCCCGAGTTCAACATGGGGTTACACTTAACATTCGAGGGGATCTTGCGTGGTTCAGTCGGTTCCACGTCTGATCTTGTAGTTTGGCTCAGGTTCAGGATCTTGGGTTGTGGCGTGGATCCTCACGTGGGGCTCAGGGTCGTTGGGTGAGGACGTCCGCTCCAGGTTCCACTCTCTCCTCTGCCCCTTCCTCCTTCTGCACCCTTTCTCAAGTAAAATCTTTAAAATTAACATGAAGACAACGTGAGTCCTGTTATCCCTCTGCAGAGGTGCCTTCGTGTGTTGTAACGGCCATGTAAATGCCTTTCACGGAACCAAACGGGAGTCCTACCAGAAACCCCTTTTCCTTGATATTTATTGAAGTACAGTCCACACACAACGTGACAGTAGTTTCAGGCTACAACTAGTGACTTGACAATTCTGTGCCTTATTCAGCTCCCCCACGAGAGCGGCGTCACCGTCTGTTCCCGTACAAAGTTGTCACACTGTATGACTCCATTCCCGAGGCGAACTTCTAAATTTCTGTGACTTTTTTTATTTATGATCAGAGCTTATAGCTGTTACTATCGTTCATCTACATTGCCTTGTCTGCCCACGGGCCCTCTGTCCATCGTCAGCAGGTATCCATCACATTAAACAGAGAAAGGACCATGGGGCAGCCCGGGTGGGTTCGCGGTTAACGCCTGCCTTCAGCCCAGGGCGTGATCCTGGAGTCCCGGGATCGAGTCACGTCGAGTAGTTTCTACACGGAGCCGCCTTCTCTCTGCCCATGTCTCTGCCTTTCTCTCTCTGCGCTCTCTCTCTATGTCTCTCAAGGATATATAAATAAAATCTTTTTAAAAAAGAAAAACGAGAGGCGGACAAAAGCATACGATCCTCTCAAGAGTTGCAGAATTACGCATTTTGGACAAAGTTACACTTCAAAAGCCTAGTGGGTTTTGAGGGAAATGTCTATCAACAGAATAAAGTTCCGCTAGGAAGGCCGCAGCTGGCATCCTCCAAGGGAGAAAGAAAGGGTGAACGGTGAAAACCCTGAAATCGTCTCCCCTAAGAGGGCAGAACAAGCAAGCAGGGTCACCTCTCAGTGCTGGAAGCTCCTATGTAGTCAATCAGACAGGAACAAGCAAAGGTTCACTCCTGGAAGGGCGGACGTCACACTGTCCCTATTTTGTGAAGACGCGGTGCTAGAACGGAAACCTGAGTGCCCCCACCAAAACCTGTTAGAACTAATGATGAATTCAGTATAAATTCATGGGACAACATTGAAACTACAGAGCTCAGTGCTGCTGCGTCCTGACCAATTGAGCACTCAGGAACGAAATGAAGGACGTGCACTCACCTTCTCAGGAGCATCACAGAGGGACTAATAATGGATGACTCGAAAGGAGCACAAGATTGTGCACTGAGCCATTACAGGGCTCTGGGAGGCTGTCCTGGGTTCGTGGGGTGGAGCTCCTCTTGTTGAAAATGTCCACAGTTCCTGAAGCCACCCTCGTTTCAATGTCATTCCTATCAAAATCATGGTGGTAGATCTAGAAGTAGGAAAAAAAAAAAAACACCCTAACATCCGTCAGCCCCCAAAATGACCCCGCGACAGCAAATCCAGTATCTGGAGAAAGCAGGGACCTGAGTGGGGGCCAGCACTTTTCTATTTCGAACGATGTCACAGAGAACAGGAATAATGCAGTGTGGTTCTCGGCTCCCTGCGGCTCTGTCAGTTAAGCATCGACTCCTGACCTCACTCAGGTCCTTGATCTCGGGGTCGTGAGTTCTATAGGCCTGGGCTGGGCCAGGCCGAGTGTGGCCGCCTACTTAGACACACAGGGGGTGGTTTCGCATAAGTTGAAGGAGCAGACAGGGAGTCCAGAAGAAAATGTGCTCTGATACAACTGATTTTGTTTAACTTAAATTTAAACACAATTATGTAAGGTATTCGTGTATTATACTTTCAGAGGTAGATAGAAATTCAGCGATTCACCAATTTGGAGAGAACAGCAGTGCTCCTGACATCCACCTGCCATCTTCGTGGCCTCATCCCCATTATTCCCCTCCCCGCTCCCTCGTTGACCTCAGGATTGTTTCCAATGATTCCAGATCTGTATTTCCTGCATCTGTTTTCATCTTATTCGTTTTTCTTCCTCTTCACAGACTGTTCCCACGTTCACCTGCTTTGCTTCTTTAATTCCACCTATGAATGACACCATTGGGTCATTGTCTTTCCCGACTGACTTATTTCCTTAAACAGGATCCTCTTAGTGGTATCCGCGTCATTGCAAATGGCAAGATTTTCCTTCTCTTTGATAGAAGTACCATTCCTCTCTCTATGTCCCATCAATCTATCTCCCATTCCTCCATCCATCATCGGTCTGAAGGCACGAGGGCCTCCTCTCCAGTGGGCTACTGTCTACCGGCTGCTGTGGACATCGGGGGCAGGTGTTCCCACCTGGCGTTTCATTGATCTGTATCTTCAGAGTGAGCTAGGCGTGCACTGCCGGTCGCAGGGAGGCTCTATCGGTAAGTTCCTGAGGAGCTTTGGCACTTTTTCCAGGGCAGCTGCACCAGCCCGCAGCAGTCCCGCCCACAGTGGAAGAGGGTTTTGAGTGAGTCGTGGGCGGACACGATTAAAAGTCTGGTCCACATTTATTTCGATCCTGTGGGCTCCAATTCTTGTCCTGAAGTATTTCTGGGGGAAGCCGGGTGTTGTGCTCCATTTCAGCACGGGACGTTTCGAAAGCTCATAGTGTTGGACCCTAGCTCCACGGGGGCAAAGTGTCTCGGTAGAGGCCCAGGAGACACAGACCCCAGACTGGCAGAAGAAGATTGCAATAGCAAGAGGGTTTTTTTTTTTTTATGACAGTCACAGAAAGACGAGAGATGAGAGAGAGAGGCAGAAGAATAGGCAGAGGTGAGATGCAGGCTCCATGCTCCGGGGAGCCCGACATGGACTAGATCCTGGGTCTCCAAGATCATGCCCTGGCCAAAGGCAGGCACTAAACTTCTTGCGCCACCAGGGATCCCTAGCAGAGGGGTTTTATTGAAGGTTTGCGCAAACGGGCCCTCGGCCTCAAAGGTGGAAGAGCCAGATTGGCAATTACAGGCATCTTTTAAAGGCAACCGCGGGATTAGCATAGCATTCGTGCGTTTTTAGACACGATTGATTTCTTTGAAGGTCAACATGAACATGTTCAGGGACTTTCCAGTCAGGGCGTGGAGGGGGGAATGGTTTTCTTATTCGGAAAACCACAGACTGTTTTTCGTAGCTTAAATTCGGGAAGGCGCCTGGGATGTGCTGCCTCTGGGTTGGCGGTGGTCCTAAATTTTCCCGGGGGTGGGGGGGGGATGGGGTTGGGTTCTCAATGGTCTCAGCTGGAGCCTGGAAGGGGCAGGTCCCTTGCCTGGGCGTGGGGACGCCGCCTCCATCACTGCCTCCTTCAGCGCCTGAGCCCAGGCTGAGTCAGGGGGGCGTGTGTACTCAGTAGGCCTCCTCCGCCAGCAGTAACAGGGAGCAGTCTGTGTCTGGCTGCTGAGAGGATGTGGGGCCACGGTCCAGGCGGACAGGAGCCCCGGCCTCTCAGGACTCGCAGGTAGGTCTTCAGGACCATGAGGGAGCCGTGTCCTCGCAGACAGGAGCCTGGTCTCCTCAGGGGTGGGGACCCACGGTGTGTTTTCGGGATGACGTGGGGCGGGGTTTACAGCTTTGACACGGATTAGGAGCCCGGCCTTTCTGGTGGCGGGTAGGTCTTCAGGCCATGTGGAGCGCGTCCACGTGACAGGAACCTGGCCTCCTCCGAACCCGCCGGGAGGCTTTGGAGGATGGAGATAGTCAGTGACAGGACCCCCCTCGTCCTCAGGACCGCTTTCTATGACTCAGGAAAGACATGGGACCCACGTCTGCATGACAGAGTCGGCTTCTCAGGACCTGCTGCGAGGGACTGGAGGCGCTTTCGGAGGTCACATCCCACCTCAGCAGAGCTACTCAGTCCACAGGGACAGGACCCCCCTCGTCTCAGGACCTGCTGTCTATGGATCAGGAAGAC
>NW_024570388.1:0-6898 GCF_018345385.1 Vulpes lagopus | reverse complement strand
TGTAACGAGCGACCGTGGCAGTCTACTTGGGTGCAAGAGGACCGGTCTGCACAGGCTCTGCGGCCCAGTAAGTCCGATCAAACAAGTTAGAGCAGTAAGTAGGAAGTTCTTTAAACAGCACTCTTCCCCTCATCTCTCTCTATAGCTGCCCTTTATTCATTCTCTAAAGAAAACAAGATATTTTTCCCATTTGAGAGTGAGAGCATGTGATTTGGAAAGCGAGGGATTATAGGCTAGAATCCCACCAGGTAGAGGGGGAAATGCAAGAGATTTGGGGACAAGTCGGGGACCTAGTTTTGCATCCAGTACTATTGTAAAAAATGTAATATTTTGAAATAAATATATTTATAAATAACTCGTTTCCTTGTCTGTAGAGCAGGGGAATCTTGTAGGTCTACTGGGAGGGATTACACATGTTGAAAATGAGGCCGATCTACATAAAATAACTGTGTGATCTTAAGTAATTCACAAATGTTTCAGTCAGGTCCTCAGCCCATTTCATTGTATTGTCAACGGGACACTTCATGCCGCTCAATGTTTGAAATACCTAAACAGTCAAGTGGCTTTTTTTTTCAGGACAAACAAGGTAATGTTTTTTATAAATGCTCAATAAATTTCAAGCTAATTTTTTATGTGTACAAAATTAAATCTTTTGTTTTAGGTTATCTAAGAAAGGTCTTTTTGGTGGGAGGGTTGAAAAAGGATATTTAAACTGAAAGTTATGTGTATGGGGCACTGAAACTTTTAATGGCTCTATTTTTTAATGAACAGAAAAGAACTTAAGGAAGGTAGAGTTGTAGGCTTTTTCTTTTCTTAGGAAATCAAATCATAAACTCAAGTTTGGATATTGAGGAATAAAAACACAGTGAGTTTATTTTAAAACATGTCGTCTGCATACTTTATTTTCCCTTTGGATAAGGGTGTTTATACCTGAAAGGCTATTTATGTTGCTGCAACTCTTTCGTGACTTTGAAGTGAATTCATCTGGTGCTAGTAGGAATCACAATTTTGGGCTTCGAGGTCACCAAGGCCAACCCCCTCATTTAAAAGGAGTAAAGTAATAGAGGTAGGGAGGAAAGTTGAACTGTGGGACACCATTGTTTCCTATGAGTGCGAACGTAGAAGCCTTCCCGTATCCTGAACATTAGACCCAACTCCGAGGTCAGAGCATGAGTGTCTTTTCCTTTTCATTCTCTACCAGGGGGCTTGAATCTTCCCACTAAACAAGCGTGCCTGGCACACACTGGCAGGCATCTATTCTAGAGTTCTTTTTTTTTTTTTTTTTTTCTCTAAGGAATTGTGTTCAACTCTATACAGAGTATTTTGTCCTTCACCGAATCTTAATTAGAAACTGTCCTCCATTCTTGGTGTGGCTTAGTAGCATCACCAAGCAGATTCAAAGAAAACAAATCCTGCCGCTTTCGCCCAAATACATTCTCAAATGGAAGTTGCCGTATGAGAATAACACTTCCATCGCCCATCTCACCTATAGGTTACACAGGTCTATCTTGGGATTTATCATCTGTTAGATACATTTAAAAACCACCATTCCCTCAGTCGGGGGCCACCTTGCTGCATCAGCACCTTTCATCCATCTGGCAAGCACACAGATCTGTTATCAAGTTCATGATCAAAGCAGAGGACTACGAGTCCTTTGGGGTGTCCCTTCAGGTCCCAGAAAACAAATTTCATTATGCTTATATTTTAAATTGGTGAACCAAACAAAGAGTTTTAGTATTTACTAAAAAATCTGTTTATTTTATTTTTGGGTTGATTCAAGATATGCAGGATGATTTTATGTGCTATAGTTATTGAGGTTATGTGGGTTGGGGAATGAGTCATAGTAAAATGCAAGTACGTAAAACACTGGGTGTGAACAAACCTCAACTTAGCGTGTTTGTAATTTTGGTGGTTTTTGTCTGAGGAGGAGATTAGCTAAACGTGATTACAGTACGAGGCGGCTTGTATGTACCGTCGTAGGAGAGGCCAGTGTTCCCCTCATCCTGGGAGGTACAAACAGTATTAGACTTAAAGGGATAGCAACAGCCATTTTGATTAGAATCAGGTAATTTTCTGGGTTCTACAATGAGAAGAAAAGGTAACTTACATAGAGTCCTTTCCCTTTTTCAAATTCCTCCAAACGCCAGCTCTGCTGTTCGCTCCACCTGATTCACAGATCCATTAGAGGGCTTGGGTCCAGCTGAGCCTAGGTGTCAGAGACCCTACAAGGAACTCACAGGAAGCCCTGAGGGTGGTTTACATCATTGCGGAGGGCACAGTGCCTCTGTCGGAATCGCACAAACTATCTATTATTATGGTGTTCTAATGTAACTGCTTAAATAAATGGAACTGTTAGGTATTCCTTTTTAAAATTTTTAATTCCAATATAGTTAATAAATATAGTGTTTGTCATTTGTTTCAGTGTTCACAATTTAACGATTCAATGTTCTTACATTACTCAGGGGTTTGTCAAGATACGCTTTATCTCCATCACCTTTTTATCCTCTCCAACCCAGCTCCCCTTGGTAACCATCAATTTCTATAGTTTACGAGTCTATGCTTTTGCCTTGTCTCTTCATTTTTTCTTTGTTTCTTAAAAACATATGAATAGAACACATGGTATCTATCTTTCTCTGACTGACTTATTTTGGGTAGCATTTTATAATCTCTAGATCCAATCCTGTTGTTGCAACATGCAAGATTTTATTCTTTTTTGTGGCTGAAAAATATTCTTATCTCTATCACATCCTCTTTACCCATCCAATCTATTGATGGGACATTTGGGCTACTTCCATAAATTTGGGTATGAATAAAACATGCTGCAATAAACAGATGCATATCGCACTTTGATTAGTGTTTTCATTTTTTGGTTAAGTATCTAGTAGTGTAATTATTGGAACATATGGTAGTTTTATTTTTAATTTTTCTGAGGACCTTCCTACTGTTTTCCATAGTGGCTGCACCAATTTGCATTCCCAACTTGTGTACGAGGGTCTTTTTTCTCCACATCCCTTGTCAGCACTTGTGTTCTTGTGTTTTTGATTTTAGGCCATCTGACAGGTGTGAGGGGATATCTCATTGTGGCTTTGATTTGCATTTCCCTGATGAAGAGTAATGTTGAGCATCTTTCTCTGTGTTGTTGGTCATTTATAGTCTTCTTTGGAGTATGGTCTGTTCATTTTTTCTGCCTATTTCTGAATTGTATTTTTTTTGTTTTTTTTGATGTGAGTGGTATATATAGGCTTTCTTTTGTCTTAGAAGACAGAGTGAAAAATTTACTGTAACTTCAGGGACAGGACCAAAAACTTTGGGAACCTCTGAAACAAGGTTAAGAACATCTCGAGAAAGATCCGAATTGACAAAGGAGTTAGAAATAAAATCCTAAACATTCCATCTTTCTATTTGTTGACTGTTCCTATAGACTTATCTTCTTTCTCAGCATGTAACCAAAGGGCAGCATCCATGGTCAGGAGGCAGGCTCCAACTTTCTCTGCCTGTTACCAGTTTATTGCTATTTACTGGTTTAAGAATACTTCCTATGCATATCTTTTTTTTTTTTTAAAGATTTTATTTATTTATTCATGAGAGACACAGAGAGGTGAGGCAGAGACACAGGAGAGGGAGAATGCAGGCTTACCTGCAGGAGCCGATGTTGGAAATCGATCTGGATCCCGTGTCACGCCATGGAGGCAGTGCTCAAACCGCTGAAACACACAGGGCCATCCTCTCCATGAGTGTCCTGTATCTATTTTTATAGGTAAATGATATTTATCTGTGAACATGTATATATAGAGAAGTTTTTACTTAGAGATGTTTCCTTAAAAAGTACTTCTAAAAAGTAAAAGACACTAGGTTTCATTTTAACAGAAATGTGCTGGCTGGAAGCTCTGGCATTCTCATATTCTTGTCGAGGCCATCATGGAGGAGAGGTGTTGGATATGGAATCAATCTCTATCTTAGGTGACCTTGGTCAACTTTATAGCTCTTTGCTGATTATTATCATTTATAAAACAAATAAATTAATGCAGATGCTTGTTGAGGGTTTTGTGTTTATACATATTCTAAGATGCTCAGATGAAAAGGTGTGACTCACAGGGAAATGCCAAGTATGAAATAAACATCCCAGAGATTCACAGCTGATCCCTTTCAGTGTGATGGAAATTGATATTTAAAAAACTCTTTGATAAGAATCTGTTCTCTCAGCTGTGCTTTTCTCTGGAATTTGGTTCCGTTTTCCTTTCTCCTTTACTATACCTTTCAAATTGGATGACATTTTATAACCTGCAAGGGAGTCATTGAGCAAGTTCGAAGGGAGCCTGACAAATACATGTTTCTTTTCACCAGGTAAAAGGTCAGTGTGTATGCTTGAATGTGTTTATCCCTTCCCTTACAGTATTTGTCATCAAGGAAATAGATGTTAGGAACATGTCTCCTTGTTTCATCTCACACTACCACAGTTCTATTTTGGTCTGCAATACTCCCTTATTTTAGAATGTTTCCTAGGCAGTGTATAGTAAATTCAGAGATCAAGTGATCTCGACTCTAATTCACACAAGCCTTTAGAATAACGTACTTTTCATACAACATGCCCGTGTGCAGATGATAGTCATCCACTAAGCCAGTGTTCGAGGGACTTTGAATTGGAGTGAGGATCTTATGTATTATCTTTTTCATAAAAAACAACACTTTTCCTGATGAAGGAAATAAAATGATCCTCAATCATTTTAGCCACAAAGTAAACCTACTGAATTGTTGGTTTGCATTAGTCTAGCCTTTTGTATGTGCAATTTTTACATTCATATACATTTTTTTGTTTTTATTCACTCATTTGTGTTCTACATGTTTTTTAGTAATTTGATTTACCATATATTCCAAACTTAGGCAATCAATGCAATATTTAACACCTTTCTTTTTTTGACAAGCTATTTAAATAGTAAGTCAATTTAAAATTACTTTAGATACAAGTAATTGAAATGGGACATATAAATATAAATTATTTTTAAATTTCCACCTGAAATAGTTAATATATTTAATATTTCTGACTCACTGTGTAATTAATTCTAAAAGCCGTTATCACCAGCTGTCCATATTATTAAACCTTAAAATGGATTTTGGGCAATAAATATTTGACAGCTGTTTTAATTGGGAATGAGGCTCGTATTAATGATGCTTCCCACTGGATAACTGTATAACTCTTTACTACGCAAGCTCTTGAAATCTCCTCAATCATGAAGTCATCTGGATAATTTATGTGGGCCCTAGTGCAATTTATCTATCTCAACCACTTTAAAAATAGGAGAAGTCCCTCTGGTTATTAAATCATACATCCATTCATTCCATTGGCTCTTACAGATTTAATAAATTTAATCAGTTCGGGTTAGTTCCTACTCATGAATTGGATCATCTTCTGCTCAAAATTGTTTCTGTTTTGAGCCTTTTTTCTTCCCTACCTGTGGCCAGGTGATCAAAATCTGGCATGAGGAACATGTCTCTCATGCCCTACTCAGGTCCCCTTTCCAGGCAAGGTTTGTGCTTTGGACCTTTCCTGAATATGGTCCCTCTTGCCCCATAATCACAGCCTCTGGTGGGTCTCTGGTGGTGAGGGATTTGTCAGATGACTGCATTGTAATCTTACTGCATTTTGCGAAAATGGAAATCATTGGCAGAAGTTTCACAAACATGCCTCCCAGATTGTACTCCATTCAAATTAATGAAGCCTTTCAGACCTGTGATTCATAAAGGAAAACTGTCTGGGATATGCAGATCTAGGAATAAGAAAAATAGTGGTACGTATTTTGAAGGGTAGTAGGAAGAAGAAAGCTATGATACTAGATTTCAATATGGCCACTTGGGGTTGATTCTCATCGGTTTGATTTCAGAGGGATGACTTTACCAAAAATTGTGATCATGAGATTGGTTACTGTAAGGCAGTATTCCAGGAAAAAGCCAAGTAGAGGCCTAGGGGAAAGTAGATAGGGACGGAAAAGAAGCTAAGGTGGGAGCCGTTTTTTAGGTCAAGTCCTAGTCTTGGCATTCATACAGGGAGCTATGCAGAGGCATTACATTTCAGAGCTGTCTTATTTTGAGTCAAGGGATTAAGGGCTTTCACTATTTCTCATTCTCTTGGCCATAGTGCTTGTGGGGAGAAAACAAGCTCCCTGCACCTCAGTTTATGCAGGTATGACCAAAGGGGCCCAGTACAAGGGCAGTTCTGAAGGATTACAACTGTGAGCTGTCAAAGTGACAAACAATTTACAGAAGCTGAGGGACTCACAAGGAGCTCAAGACTTATAAGGAGACCCAAAATGATATGGGTGTGGAGTATCTTCTTATTGCTATAAGACACAAACTTGTGAGGGAGCGTAGTGGGTGAACAATGTCTATGCAACCAGGTTTGGCAGTTGAAGCCTTTTCCTTAGAGGCAATTTCAACTTTAGATCATTGATATAGGCGTAATAAGGACACTCAGAAGTCTACTCCTAGTCCTTTTCCAATCAATAGATACTTTGAAAAGGTAAACCAGTGTGCTTAATTGATCGTTAGTCCTGGCTTGCTTTTTTTACCCTTTTATAAATGAATCTTACAAGTATAAACTCTTCCAATGACTGGCTTTTTTTATCCAACTTATTGTGAGATTCATCCATGTTGTAGCTTTAGAGGTAAGTTTGTTTTTTTCATTGCTTTGGGGAGTATTCATTTTGTATGGCTGTTTCATAATTTATTTTCCTGTTGCTTAGACATTGAGGTTGTTTCCATGGACATACTTTGCACCCTCCTCCCCCCCCCCCCATTATCTGTAAAATCCTACTCATAGAACATAGAGAATTAACTAAGAAATAAGATAAAGGAAATCACAGTGGCATGTGAACTTTCTAGTAGTTGTTTTGTAACACTTGTT
>NW_024570387.1:0-6916 GCF_018345385.1 Vulpes lagopus | reverse complement strand
CCCAAAGTACAAAGGAAGGTAGACCCTACTTTCCAGGGCTGAAGCTGAAGCTCTGCAGCCCGTGGTCTGACCACTTGGTGTACAGTGAGTGGTCTGTGCAGCGGGGTTTGGGGATGGGCCTTTGGGGCTGATTGTCAGATGCCGCATTGTGCTCTGGGAAATGCATCTGTGGAGTCAGATAGGCGGCGTGGGCGTGCAGCGCCTCTGGCTTCAGCGGGCGGCGCTGTGCTGTATCTGATACTCGGCGGTGGTGGGCGTGATGCCTCTGTGGTCCTCTGGCTTCTGGGGCTGAGCATCCCGCCCCCCAGTCAGCAGGGGCTTCACAGAAGAGCCCCCAAGCCCCGGGTTCTCCGCTGCTTCTCTCAGAACCCTGCCTTCACTCTGCCTGCGTCCGAGCTTCTTTTGTTTTGTTTTTTTTCTCAGACTGTTGTGCCCAGATTGGAATCCAAGAAACCACCAGAAGCCGACACTGATGCAGACACACCGAGGGTTTTATTTACAAGCTCGGCTTGTGTCCAAGGTATACCCGGACTGCGGAGCAGGGACTAGGACCCCGAGGTGGGTTTTAGCTTAGTTTTAAGGTGGTCTGGGGCATGCCAGAGGGCTTGAGCATTTCCTCAAGTCTGTTTACTTTTTGCTATGGGGCCTTCAAGCGGCCTGGGCTAGCTTCTGTTGCTAATGTGGGGGCTCTTTCTAGGACATTAAGCTGTATACTTTTGTTTTTTTTGCTGTGGACTGAAGTAATGTAAATTTCAGCTCTTCTTGGCAGGGGGCCTGGGATGGCTGGACCTGTGTGCTATGGCTGGAAATTAAAGTGGAATGGCCTAATTTTCTCAGCTCCCCAAGGCGTTCCCCCCCCGTCCCATCCTATGTAGCTCCTTCCTCCTTCCCCGGAGCTCCTAATGAGAGCATTGCAAATGACCTCAGCTTGGCAGCACGTGTTGGGGACTGGCCCAGGGATTAAGGATCACGAAGACCTGGATTGCTGGCGACCTGGCTGTGCAGCAGCGGGATTGGATGCTGCAGACTCTTATCCCTAGGCTATCTTGACCACTGACTTTGTAGGTAGAAAAGCTCTCCTTTGTCTTTAAAAAGATGAAGGAGGAGTCAAAGCTTTTTTTTCTCTGCCCATCTGATTGCTCAGGATTCCTTCTGAGACATATTTCCTGTTATAAAGGATAATTTTCTATCCGTAGTACTATGGTTAAATATTGGACAAAGTAATTCTGAGGGGATGAGGGTTTTCATCTCTTTCTTCACAGCTCAGTCACTCATCAGGAAGCATCTGTATGGATTTGGAAAGAACTGAGAGACATATTTCCATGGTCATATTATTATGTGAAGGATTCTTCCCTGAGATCCATGAAGCTATTTTTCCTCGGGCTTGAGGAGCCTCTAGGAGTGAGGTTAGAATCAGAAATTGTAGGTTTGGGTTTCAGATATGAACTGGTTGCTAAGTAAACACGGTGCAGGCACTTAGGTTCTTTTGAATATCAATTGCCTTAAAAGCTATAGAATAATTTCTAAACACTCATTGGACTGTTGTAGGATTTCTTTATTGCTAATATAGTCGACCATTCATAGAGGCACATATTAGTGCCAAGCAATTGTGTCATGGCTTCACATAAAAGAACTCCTGGGATCCTCCAACACCCTATGGGCAGATACTATTATCTTGAAGGGCCAACTAAAGGATAGGAAGCAAACCCATCTTGTCCAAGATCAAACAGCTTGTTAAGTGCGGATTGAATTCAGGAAGCCTGACTCAGGCTGTTAATGGCCACCAGAAAATGTTTATTAAGTACTTCCTACGTCCTAGTAATGTACAAATATAAGTCCCAACTCTTTACTCATAGAGCTCTAATGGCTCACAGCATTGTACTGTCACAGTTTTGCAGAGAATAAGAAGAAGGTTCAGAGCCTAAGCTCAAGGGATTTTGCCAGAAGCCCTACAAATTTCAGAGGCAGAAACTTCCTTTTCCTATATATATTCTCCTTCACCACTTACCTTCTCCTTTCTCTAGTTTATTATAAATGTTCTTCTTCTGCGTTATCTTCTTGAGGCCCCAATTAGACTAAGCCTTCTTATATATGTACTTGTAGTAAGCTGTATATTTACCTTTGTATTGGCTACTATAATCTTGTCTAGTTGTCTTTCGGTCACTTTTAGGTTAGTATCCGTCTCTCCTCACCAGCATGGCTCTGGAGGGAGAGAGGCACTGCCCCATCTATGTCTGGTTAAACTTGGTATTCCTAGCTCCTTGACATAGTTAGTTGCACCCATTACTTAATAAATTACTGGATCCCTAACTTCTTGTGTTGATAAAACATTAGAACTTGAAATGGACCAAGATAAGAATGAAATTGCTGATGAATGATAATAAAGCATTTCTCCTTTCACTCATTCTGTATTGTATCAGGGGCCTACTGTGTGCCAGATCTGAGCGAAGATAAACGATACGTGATTCCATTAGGGTATTATTATTGCAACTTAAAACTTCGGGCCTTCTGAGGATTTTGCATAGTTGAAAGCTCTAATAAAAGGCTCAGTGATTAGGAAGGAACTGATAAAATCAAAATAAGTATTATGGGCAGAATTTCCCCAGTAAATTGGTTTAATAAAATTCACCACGAATCATTTTTTAACTGTCACTGAGCACTGTGAAACTCTTTGGAAGACAATGTCAAGGAAATAAAATGTTCAGGCATTGCTTTATTTTAAATGCACTTGCAATTTGGCGTCTAATTTAAAAGAAGTATTTTATGATTTTTTGCTATATAAATATCTTTTCCTGCTTTTCCACGGTTGAGGAGGCATTATAGTGTTTCTAAGTGTTTTTCTTTCCTTCTGATTTTAAAATTGTTACTTTGTCCATCGAAGGAACTGTTTAAGAATAAGGCAAAAATTAATTAAACTATCTTAAAGTGTCTTCACACTTGGAGCTGATTCATTTAAGTCAATTTTCAAAGTAAATCTTATTTATTAGAAAAAAAAACCAAAGATTTACAGGGAATGAGAAGACGTACAGAGGAATTCTCATGCACGCGCACTCGATGTCTCCAAGATTACGATATCTTATATTAGTTCGGTACAATATTAGCTAATCGAATCAAATTAGAATATTGCATTAACAAAAAGACCTTACATACTTTATTAAGATTCCTTAGTTTTTGCTAAGTTCCCATCCTCACATCAATTACACTTGTTCCTCATGTTTTCTTAGGCTCTCTGGATTGTGACAGTTTTTCAGCCTTTCCTTGTTGTTGTTGAACACCTTGAGAAGTAGGTATTCTGTAAAATCTCCCTCAGTTGGGACTGTCTGTCGTTATCTCATGATTGACTGTGATGTGGAATTATATACAGAGAATATACTGCCATCTTTATTATATTCATTATAAGGATAAATACTATCAAACCTGATTTATCAGTCTTGGTATCGGATCTGATCATCTTGCTAAGGTAGTGTTTGTCAGCTTTTCATAGTAAAGTGATTATTATTATTATTATTATTATTATTATTTATTTTAACTTTTTCATAACATAATTTTGTAGAAGGAAGTTACTATGTGTAATCCACACATAAGAGTGGATGAGCTATGGCTCATCCACTTGAGGGGTGGACTGTCTGCACAAAATTGTTTGACCTATAAACCATTTTACTTATCATTCATCATATAAATAAATAAATAAACTTATACCACCTAATACTAATTATTTATCAAGGATTTATAGCACGCGGAGATAACACAATCCCACTGAGCGACCGCCGTGCGCAGACGGGAGAGGGGAGTATCCTGTATCCTTACTAACCCTGTCTCCAGCTTTGCTACCTTGATCATGCTCTTAGCCTAAGGCAGAGCTAAACTCCCTGAGCCACAGGTTTCCTACTTTCTTTCTTTTACATTTTTAATATTAGATCTATTTCAAGTACTATATATTTTATGCTTTCGGAGTAATATCAACCCAACAAATTTTGTTGCTTATATTTTTCCTCATCAGGCCCAGGAGCTCTTTCAGTTGACCCTCAGTGCCTTTCAACATATTTCCTGAGTATGGAGTCTCTTGTCTGTCCTAAATTTTTGAAAGACAAAATTATGTAAATTCATTTTTGGACTGCCACTTTCGTTGCCTGTCCCCATCCTATCTTTGCCTCCTTCCCTCTCTCTTGTCACTGTTTCATTTCTTTATTTATTATGATCTGAAATAGAAAAAGGACATGGGATTTCAAATTTTGCTATTTTAAGGTAAATCACTTCTCCTTGGTGCCTAGAAGATGGTTCTCAAAATGTGAGTTTGCACGAGAATAACTGGAGAGCTTGTTAATATGGCAGCAAACATTTTAAGTTTTTTTAGGTTAAAGGAAGGGCAGGTTAGGATTCTACATGTTAACGGTACCTCAGAAAATAATATGGAGGTTCTTTGGAGGGCTTTGTTTGAAAGCAGTGAGCATGAGGCAGATGGTGTTCTGACACACATATTTATTATTTCTAGTGGCTTGGACCATATACCCACGCTTGTGATAGAAAGGGATATAGATTTGGGGGATTTTCTATCGCCATAGGAGAGAACCCTAAAAAAATACTCTGGATCTATGCTCAGAGTTAGTTTTATAGTTTAGCAATTTGAGTATATTTTAGATTCCCCCGTTCCTTTTTGTGCTCCAGTACTAGGTGTTTAGACCCACAAGCGCATTCAGGTCTGAGAGGGAACTGGGGATCATCAGGCTTGGTCCTCTCCTCTGAGGCACAGGAAAAAAACTGAGAGTTCTGGAGGATTGGATTGTCCAGTTCACATGCTTATTGGTGGTAGAGCTAGGTCTGAAGAAGGTCTTCCTAGAGTTTGTTGCATAAAGACAGACACATTGATCATACTAGTTTAGATAGGCATATGTGAAATAGACAATTTTGGGTTTACTCTTTCTGCTTTTATATTTCATATAAAGCACGACTGCATATAGGTTTCAGGAATTACCCACTTCTGTTTAGTTATAAGAGTGGATGATGTAATTATCAGTGATTTGCCATTTGAAAAATTCTCTGTTTAACTATTTTTTAAATTAAGTTTTAAAAAATATTAAACTGCACTTAGTTCTCGGCTGGGCCAAACTTAATCTGAGTAAGGTTGGCTTCTCTGAAAATATAGGCAATTAGATATCGGAAGCATGAGAGACTTGGATGTGAAAGTGTAGGCAAGGTCTCACGGCTGAGGTTTTTTTCGGGGAATCACCTTTGTTTAACTAATTCATTCAGCCCAGTATTTCTGATGGGCTCATGGAGACCTAATTCGAATCCTTTTAGGGTGCTTCATGAAATGTACTATCTGGCAGAAGAAATACTGACTTTGGTTGAATGTTTTATTGAGCTAAAGAGGACTCTAATTCTAGATGAGCTGAGTTGCCCTGTGACGTTAACGTGTCTGTGGTCGTTTTTAAAGAACTCTGGACAGAATCGAGTCTTGGCTCTTTGCGCACTTGCCACCCATGTGAATTATCTGAGCAGTTGTGCATTACTTTCCTGTCTTCTCAGTTTCTTATCTGTTACGATGAGGGGATCGGTTCCATCCGTTCATTAACTCTTTGTTTTTTATGACAGTCACAGATTGTCATTATTGGACCATCACTAAGAAATATCACAAAAAGTGATTTCATTTCTCTTTCTCCCTTTCCCCTCCGTTTTTTGCATTTTTTCCATTCTGGACTTTGATTTGCTTTTTAGAATAATTATTTATTTGAACTGGGAGGAGTTGCAGGTCATTTTCCATTCACATTCGTAACTTTTTATGATCTAATGAAGGTCATTTCATAAATGAATTGCTGAGGAAGGCTGAGCCCGTCAGTACCCTTTTTATTTAAATTTAAATTAAAAAATTTTTTAATTTAAATTCAATTTGTCAACATTGAAGTATAATACCCAGTGTCATCACATCACTTGCCCTCCTTAATGTCCGTCCCCCAGTTACACTATCCTCCCACACACCTCCTCCGCAACCTTGGTTTCCCCGAGTTTGGAGGTCTCTCATAGATTATCTTCTGTGAAGACCCGGAAAGTTAACAAACATCCCCTACCCCTGGAACAAGCAGAGCAGTACTGATATCCATTTTGGTGTCACCTTCCACTATTGGTGTGCCCCCAGGTGACCAGCTTATTGCTTAAGGCACTGCCCCACTCAGTCAAGCCGCTGGGCACACCCTAACCGGGAAATCAGCTCATAACCATGTAACCCTGCCTTTGTGCCCACCAAAACTGTTGCACCAATTTCCGAGCAAGTAATAGGCCAGCTCAAATGGATACTATAGGGTAAGATGGAATTCAATCGGCACTGGTGTGGACCGACATGGCTGAGCAACTTTTCTGCGTATCCCTGGGCACTGGCCCCTATAAAGCTGCTACGCCTCTTAGTCTCGGGTCATAGTTCCCTGCTCCGCCTGTGTCGGGTACACGTGGACCAAGTACGAGCTTGTAAATAAACCCTCGTGGGTTTGCATCGGTTGTCAGCTCCTCGGTGACGTTTCTCGGATTAGCTATCTTGGGGACGACACTGCCTCTCTCTATTTTCTCCAATCAAGTTCCCCCTCCCCACCTTATGATCCTCTTCACTGTTTCTTACATTCGACATAAGACGTGAACCGTTATGATAATTCTTCTCCACGAGCTTATTTTTTTCAGCATAATTACCCTCCAGTTCCATGTCCATGAAAATGGTAGGTATTCATCCTTGCAGGGATGGCTAAATAATAATTCATTGGATATATATAGAACCACATCTTCTTTTTTTTTAAATTTTTTTATTAATTTAAAAAAAATTTATTTATGATAGTCACACACCACACACAGAGAGAGAGGCAGAGATATAGGCAGAGGGAGAGCAGGCCCATGCCCGGGGAGCCCGTGTGGGATTCGATCCGGGGCTTCCAGG
>NW_024570386.1:0-6217 GCF_018345385.1 Vulpes lagopus | reverse complement strand
AGAGGTAAGTGGAAAGTCCCGGCCCACAAGACTAGTGCATCCAAGCACAAACCACGATTCCCAGTATTTCCTGAGTGAGCAAGGTGCAACATAGGGGGGGGGGGGGGGGGAAACCTAAGTGTCATACTCTAGAAGCTAGCTAAGCCCTTGTTCCGAAAGCAACTTACTTCGGAGTGTGAGCTCACCCTCAGGTCACTCTACATTTTGCACACTGCCTCAGAAAGAGTTTCTAACTCCGCATCTCAAATACGTTTGTCAGACTTGTGAGACAGCAAGTGGAATAAAGCAGACCTGGATAGGGTGTCTCCAGCTGCAGTTAGAGTGGTATTCTGGGTACCTCCTGGCTAGAACACTGTTCGTTCTCAGTCCCCGAGGAACGCAGCTACTTGAAAGCTGGCTGTAGGCGTGCTTCCTTTACGAGCTGATTCAGGCAGGACCCACTTGCAATCTCACTGCCCCGTAGAGTCGTAGTACCAAGCAACCTTATGTTAGGTGCCGGAAAGGTTTGTGTGAAGACCATGTGGAAGGTGACAGAGTCTACTCAAGGTATCTGATCTCAATGTAGACATTGCAAACGTATCTGTTCAATGCGAGTGTAGCTCGGTCCTATCTCCCATCAAAGTGTCTTGCAACATCTGCCTGCAAAGCATACAACACTACCGAGAGTTGGGCTTATGTTTTGTCCTCCCACATCTGCCTGCACATACACCGCGCAGGTAACAGGGCCTCCCCGATGCGTGCCTGAAGTGTTGTGAGAGGTAAGTGGAAAGTCCCGGCCCACAAGTCTAGTGCATCCAAGCTCAACCCAGCGATTTCCTAGTATTTCCTGTGTGAGCCAGGGGCTACATCCTAAGTGTCATAAGAGAGAAGCTAGCTGAACGCCTTGTACGAAAAGCAACTTACTTCGGAGAGTTGAGCTCACCCTCAGTCCTCACAGTTGCACACTGCCTGCAGAAAGAGTTTCCAACATCTGCACCACAGCCGTTTGTCAGAGGCTTGTGAGACGCAAGTGGAATAAGCAGACCTGGAGGGTGTCTCCAGCTGCAGTGGAGTGGTATTCTGGGTACCTCCTGGCTTAGAACACTGTTACGTTCTCAGTGCCCGAGGAACGCAGCTAGTTGAAAGCTGGCTTGTAGGCGTGCTTCCTTGTGGAGCTGAGTTCAGGGCAGGACCCTCCCGCATTCTGACTGCCCGTAGACGTAGGTCCCAGCATCCTTATGTTAGGTGCCGGAAGAGGTTGTGTGAAGAGCATGTGGAAGTGACAGGATTCTCCTCAGGTGTATCTGATCTCAATGCAGACATTGCAAACGTCCTTGTTCAATGAGAGTGTAGCTCGGTCCTAGCTCCCATCAAAGTGTCTAGCAGACATCTGCCTGCAAAGCATACACACTTCCGAGAGTTGGGCTTATGGACTGTCCCTCCCACATCCTGCCTGCACGTACACCGCGCTCCTAACAGGCCTAGCCCCGATGCGTGCCTGAAGTGTTGTGAGAGGTAAGTGGAAAGTCCCGGCCCACAAGACTAGTGCATCCAAGCTCAACCCAGCGATTTCCTAGTATTTCCTGTGTGAGCCAGGTGCGACATCCTAAGTGCCATACGAGAGAAGCTAGCTGAACGCCTTGTCCGAAAGCAACTTACTTCGGAGAGTTGAGCTCACCCTCAGTCCCTCACAGTTGCACACTGCCTGCAGAAAGAGTTTCCAACATCTGCACCACAGCCGTTTGTCAGAGGCTTGTGAGACGCAAGTGGAATAAGCAGACCTGGAGGGTGTCTCCAGCTGCAGTGGAGTGGTATTCTGGGTACCTCCTGGCTTAGAACACTGTTACGTTCTCAGTGCCCGAGGAACGCAGCTAGTTGAAAGCTGGCTTGTAGGCGTGCTTCCTTGTGCGAGCTGAGTTCAGGGCAGGACCCTCCCGCATTCTGACTGCCCGTAGACGTAGGTCCCAGCATCCTTATGTTAGGTGCCGGAAGAGGTTGTGTGAAGAGCATGTGGAAGTGACAGGATTCTCCTCAGGTGTATCTGATCTCAATGCAGACATTGCAAACGTCCTTGTTCAATGAGAGTGTAGCTCGGTCCTAGCTCCCATCAAAGTGTCTAGCAGACATCTGCCTGCAAAGCATACACACTTCCGAGAGTTGGGCTTATGGACTGTCCCTCCCACATCCTGCCTGCACGTACACCGCGCTCCTAACAGGCCTAGCCCCGATGCGTGCCTGAAGTGTTGTGAGAGGTAAGTGGAAAGTCCCGGCCCACAAGACTAGTGCATCCAAGCTCAACCCAGCGATTTCCTAGTATTTCCTGTGTGAGCCAGGTGCGACATCCTAAGTGCCATACGAGAGAAGCTAGCTGAACGCCTTGTCCGAAAGCAACTTACTTCGGAGAGTTGAGCTCACCCTCAGTCCCTCACAGTTGCACACTGCCTGCAGAAAGAGTTTCCAACATCTGCACCACAGCCGTTTGTCAGAGGCTTGTGAGACGCAAGTGGAATAAGCAGACCTGGAGGGTGTCTCCAGCTGCAGTGGAGTGGTATTCTGGGTACCTCCTGGCTTAGAACACTGTTACGTTCTCAGTGCCCGAGGAACGCAGCTAGTTGAAAGCTGGCTTGTAGGCGTGCTTCCTTGTGCGAGCTGAGTTCAGGGCAGGACCCTCCCGCATTCTGACTGCCCGTAGACGTAGGTCCCAGCATCCTTATGTTAGGTGCCGGAAGAGGTTGTGTGAAGAGCATGTGGAAGTGACAGGATTCTCCTCAGGTGTATCTGATCTCAATGCAGACATTGCAAACGTCCTTGTTCAATGAGAGTGTAGCTCGGTCCTAGCTCCCATCAAAGTGTCTAGCAGACATCTGCCTGCAAAGCATACACACTTCCGAGAGTTGGGCTTATGGACTGTCCCTCCCACATCCTGCCTGCACGTACACCGCGCTCCTAACAGGCCTAGCCCCGATGCGTGCCTGAAGTGTTGTGAGAGGTAAGTGGAAAGTCCCGGCCCACAAGACTAGTGCATCCAAGCTCAACCCAGCGATTTCCTAGTATTTCCTGTGTGAGCCAGGTGCGACATCCTAAGTGCCATACGAGAGAAGCTAGCTGAACGCCTTGTCCGAAAGCAACTTACTTCGGAGAGTTGAGCTCACCCTCAGTCCCTCACAGTTGCACACTGCCTGCAGAAAGAGTTTCCAACATCTGCACCACAGCCGTTTGTCAGAGGCTTGTGAGACGCAAGTGGAATAAGCAGACCTGGAGGGTGTCTCCAGCTGCAGTGGAGTGGTATTCTGGGTACCTCCTGGCTTAGAACACTGTTACGTTCTCAGTGCCCGAGGAACGCAGCTAGTTGAAAGCTGGCTTGTAGGCGTGCTTCCTTGTGCGAGCTGAGTTCAGGGCAGGACCCTCCCGCATTCTGACTGCCCGTAGACGTAGGTCCCAGCATCCTTATGTTAGGTGCCGGAAGAGGTTGTGTGAAGAGCATGTGGAAGTGACAGGATTCTCCTCAGGTGTATCTGATCTCAATGCAGACATTGCAAACGTCCTTGTTCAATGAGAGTGTAGCTCGGTCCTAGCTCCCATCAAAGTGTCTAGCAGACATCTGCCTGCAAAGCATACACACTTCCGAGAGTTGGGCTTATGGACTGTCCCTCCCACATCCTGCCTGCACGTACACCGCGCTCCTAACAGGCCTAGCCCCGATGCGTGCCTGAAGTGTTGTGAGAGGTAAGTGGAAAGTCCCGGCCCACAAGACTAGTGCATCCAAGCTCAACCCAGCGATTTCCTAGTATTTCCTGTGTGAGCCAGGTGCGACATCCTAAGTGCCATACGAGAGAAGCTAGCTGAACGCCTTGTCCGAAAGCAACTTACTTCGGAGAGTTGAGCTCACCCTCAGTCCCTCACAGTTGCACACTGCCTGCAGAAAGAGTTTCCAACATCTGCACCACAGCCGTTTGTCAGAGGCTTGTGAGACGCAAGTGGAATAAGCAGACCTGGAGGGTGTCTCCAGCTGCAGTGGAGTGGTATTCTGGGTACCTCCTGGCTTAGAACACTGTTACGTTCTCAGTGCCCGAGGAACGCAGCTAGTTGAAAGCTGGCTTGTAGGCGTGCTTCCTTGTGCGAGCTGAGTTCAGGGCAGGACCCTCCCGCATTCTGACTGCCCGTAGACGTAGGTCCCAGCATCCTTATGTTAGGTGCCGGAAGAGGTTGTGTGAAGAGCATGTGGAAGTGACAGGATTCTCCTCAGGTGTATCTGATCTCAATGCAGACATTGCAAACGTCCTTGTTCAATGAGAGTGTAGCTCGGTCCTAGCTCCCATCAAAGTGTCTAGCAGACATCTGCCTGCAAAGCATACACACTTCCGAGAGTTGGGCTTATGGACTGTCCCTCCCACATCCTGCCTGCACGTACACCGCGCTCCTAACAGGCCTAGCCCCGATGCGTGCCTGAAGTGTTGTGAGAGGTAAGTGGAAAGTCCCGGCCCACAAGACTAGTGCATCCAAGCTCAACCCAGCGATTTCCTAGTATTTCCTGTGTGAGCCAGGTGCGACATCCTAAGTGCCATACGAGAGAAGCTAGCTGAACGCCTTGTCCGAAAGCAACTTACTTCGGAGAGTTGAGCTCACCCTCAGTCCCTCACAGTTGCACACTGCCTGCAGAAAGAGTTTCCAACATCTGCACCACAGCCGTTTGTCAGAGGCTTGTGAGACGCAAGTGGAATAAGCAGACCTGGAGGGTGTCTCCAGCTGCAGTGGAGTGGTATTCTGGGTACCTCCTGGCTTAGAACACTGTTACGTTCTCAGTGCCCGAGGAACGCAGCTAGTTGAAAGCTGGCTTGTAGGCGTGCTTCCTTGTGCGAGCTGAGTTCAGGGCAGGACCCTCCCGCATTCTGACTGCCCGTAGACGTAGGTCCCAGCATCCTTATGTTAGGTGCCGGAAGAGGTTGTGTGAAGAGCATGTGGAAGTGACAGGATTCTCCTCAGGTGTATCTGATCTCAATGCAGACATTGCAAACGTCCTTGTTCAATGAGAGTGTAGCTCGGTCCTAGCTCCCATCAAAGTGTCTAGCAGACATCTGCCTGCAAAGCATACACACTTCCGAGAGTTGGGCTTATGGACTGTCCCTCCCACATCCTGCCTGCACGTACACCGCGCTCCTAACAGGCCTAGCCCCGATGCGTGCCTGAAGTGTTGTGAGAGGTAAGTGGAAAGTCCCGGCCCACAAGACTAGTGCATCCAAGCTCAACCCAGCGATTTCCTAGTATTTCCTGTGTGAGCCAGGTGCGACATCCTAAGTGCCATACGAGAGAAGCTAGCTGAACGCCTTGTCCGAAAGCAACTTACTTCGGAGAGTTGAGCTCACCCTCAGTCCCTCACAGTTGCACACTGCCTGCAGAAAGAGTTTCCAACATCTGCACCACAGCCGTTTGTCAGAGGCTTGTGAGACGCAAGTGGAATAAGCAGACCTGGAGGGTGTCTCCAGCTGCAGTGGAGTGGTATTCTGGGTACCTCCTGGCTTAGAACACTGTTACGTTCTCAGTGCCCGAGGAACGCAGCTAGTTGAAAGCTGGCTTGTAGGCGTGCTTCCTTGTGCGAGCTGAGTTCAGGGCAGGACCCTCCCGCATTCTGACTGCCCGTAGACGTAGGTCCCAGCATCCTTATGTTAGGTGCCGGAAGAGGTTGTGTGAAGAGCATGTGGAAGTGACAGGATTCTCCTCAGGTGTATCTGATCTCAATGCAGACATTGCAAACGTCCTTGTTCAATGAGAGTGTAGCTCGGTCCTAGCTCCCATCAAAGTGTCTAGCAGACATCTGCCTGCAAAGCATACACACTTCCGAGAGTTGGGCTTATGGACTGTCCCTCCCACATCCTGCCTGCACGTACACCGCGCTCCTAACAGGCCTAGCCCCGATGCGTGCCTGAAGTGTTGTGAGAGGTAAGTGGAAAGTCCCGGCCCACAAGACTAGTGCATCCAAGCTCAACCCAGCGATTTCCTAGTATTTCCTGTGTGAGCCAGGTGCGACATCCTAAGTGCCATACGAGAGAAGCTAGCTGAACGCCTTGTCCGAAAGCAACTTACTTCGGAGAGTTGAGCTCACCCTCAGTCCCTCACAGTTGCACACTGCCTGCAGAAAGAGTTTCCAACATCTGCACCACAGCCGTTTGTCAGAGGCTTGTGAGACGCAAGTGGAATAAGCAGACCTGGAGGGTGTCTCCAGCTGCAGTGGAGTGGTATT
>NW_024570385.1:0-7745 GCF_018345385.1 Vulpes lagopus | reverse complement strand
GTTTAAAATTTAAGGCAGAACAAGAAAATAATATGATTGAATTAAATGGCATTGGTTAACAAAGATAATTTAAATAAAATGCAGATTACACACAAAGTTATAAGGAAGACAACAGATTATTTGAGTCTTAACCTAGAGGAAAAAGAGTTTGCATTTCATAGTCCGAAGGTGAAAATCAATCTAAGTCCTCAAAGAGGAGTATGGGAGTATATAGCATTTGAAAAAGAAAATCTTTGGGCAGCCCTGGTGGCCCAGCGTTTAGCCCTGCCTTAAGCCCAGGGCATGATTCTGGAGACCTGATTGAGTCCCACATCAGGCTCCCTGCATGGAGCCTGCGTCTCCTCTGCCTGTGCTCTCCACTGCTTCTTCTCTCTCTCTCTCTCTGAGTGTGTGTGTGTGTCTCTCATGAATAAAAATAAAAAATCTTAAAAAAATAGTAAAAGAAAATCCTAATAGCTATGTTAAGGTCTGGTGGAAACGAAAAATCAAATATAACTAAAATAAAAGAAATAAAATAGCTGATTTTCTATAAAGTGAAATATGAGTTGGTAAGGGGGGATCCAGATTTAATACAGACAAAATTACCAAGATTTATTGATGGGAAAAGTTATGAAAATACATGTAGATTATGTGACCTGTAAGTCACATATTAGCGCATCAAATTTACTTGAGTGAATAGAGACATTAGATAGGAACTGACCATTTCGAAAATACATGAATGATGCTACTTAATTAAAGAAAGAAAAAAGAGACTAGAAATGCTGATTCCCGGTAGAAAAATCAAAATAAAAAGAGTTTTATTTTTATTTTTATTTTTATTTTTTTTATAAAAAGAGTTTTAGATATAATGTTGATCATACTACAAAAGCCTTCAAATGTTTTTCTAGTAACAACAAAGGGAAAAGGTAGTAAAAGAATGAGACATAAATGTTTTTGCCAGAAATTGAATAGGAGAGTCGGGGACATTATCAATATAGAAAAAATAGTGGTGTTTTGGCATCCATCCAGCCAAAAATTCCCATACCAAAAATGATGGGAAAAAAATCCATTAGTGTTAAGTCATTTACATCACAGAATGATTCCAGTGACAAAGAAAGAGCACCAAATTTAAGAGATGAGGGCAGGCATATAGACAAATGCAATGGAATGCTATATCAATAATCTTACATTAACCAGGAATATGATACATGCATAAATCTCTCAAAGTTCATTGTAGTCATAGTTGAATACAGAAAATTATTAGGTATAGTAAAAAGTTTTTTCTGAAACATTTAATAAAGTGAGCAAAATAAATGAATACTACTGTACTTCTGAAGATGACCATGAAATTTTAATGCACTAAAAGATTAATAAAATAGTCAATAAGATTGATATATTAAAATATATAATCATTAATACTTAAGGAATTATAGTAGTATATTTTTAATATATTTATTCATGAGGGACACAGAGAAAGAAAGCAAGACAATGGCAGATGGAGAAGTATGCTCCGATGAGGAGCCCCGATATGGGATGCAATCCCAGAAACCCCCCCGTGGGAGTGGGAATTTTTCCCCCCCCCCACAGCCTAAGCAGAGGCCAGACATCTAACCACTGAGATACCCAGGTCCCCAAGGAATTTTATTATTTGTCCATATAAACATCAAGTCTTTAGTCTTGTATACATCAAATTTTACGTATTCTACCCCATGAATATAAGATACATAATATGTACGTAGTTCCATCTTGCTAAGTTAACATGATAACATGCATTTGAAAAGATTTTTATCTAGTTAAAGAACTAACCAGCATGACAGCAATTCAACTGCCCCTATGAATTGGTAAAAACGGATAGATCGTCTAAGACATGCATTTTTATGTTGTTCATCAACTTGAAATATACTAAAATTCCAGGCTCTGAGAAGTATATGAGAAGCATAATATATATTTTAACATGTTGAAGCAAGTAATAAAAATGTCTATTCTAAAGTGACATCAAGTTTATTAATAGATAATAAGGTCAGTCAATATGTTGTCATTTTCCTTAGAGTCATGAGAATTACTTCAATATGAATTAACATATATTGATTGAGAAACTTAATATATAAAAATTAAAGCTTCCACCATGTAAAAAATAAGATGTTCATCATTTCAAACCAAAATCTCTTTAATACTATGGTTAAAATTTTATTTTACTAATCAAGTATGTAGATATGCCTTAAGAAAACATGGCATTCAGAACTAATATGTTAAATACTTCACTTTAAGAATTTTATTATGAGGGCAGCAACTGGTGGCTCAGCGTTTAGTGCCCGGGGGGGGTGGGCCTTCCGCCCAAGGCCAATGATCCTGAGACCCGGATCAAGTCCCACCGGGCTCGCCCGCATGGACCTTGCTGCCCCTCCTGCCTAGTCTCTGCCTCTCTCTCTCTATTATGTCTCCGCATGAATAAAAAATAAATAATCCTTTTAAAAAAAAGAATTTGATTATGAGGGACAAACTTGTGGCATAGTGGTTGAGCATCTGCCTTCAGCCCTAGGGCATGATCCTGGTTCCAGTGTTCAAGTCCCGCATTGGGCTCCCTGCATGGAGTCTGCTTTTCTTGTCTGCCTGTGTCCTCTGCCTCTCTCTCTCTCTCTCTCCTCTCATATATGAATAAATAATAAAATATTTTAAAATAGAATTTAATTATGACCATGAAGCCTTTTTTATTTTAAAAGGTACAGGTTATTTTAACACACGCAATAGAGCAATGTCCACGTCTTTGAATCATTTTTTGTTTTTGTATTTTAATGATATAGGTGGTTGCAAGCAATATTTTTTTTGCAATTTTAAAATTGTAAACTTTTTACTTTATGAATACTAAATGGCCAAGAACTAAAACAAGAAGAGATGAAAAAAAGAGGCAGCAGATTGGGGAGATGTGAAGGCCAACCATACTTAAGAAGCCGAAACCAATGAAAGGTAACACGAAAGCTATTCTACACAGCCCGACCTAAAATGAGAGCAAGCATAATAAATAGGAAATCCATGGTTGATAGCTCGTAAGGCCTGTGGGAATGTCAAGAAGCAGTATTACGAGTGCAATTAAGCACCTTAATAAGCAATTATATGAGTATTCAAACAATGCAAGACTTTTTTTCTTGTTTTTTGGAAATGAAAATAATCGATTGAAACAAGAAAAGTCAAATCGAAATGAAAATAATCGAATCGAAACGAAAATAAAATCGAATCGAAAAGAAACGATTGAATTGATATCGAATAATATCAAATCGCATCGCGAAAATACTCAAATTCGAATTGAAAAAAAATCGAAACGAAAATAATTAAATAGAAACTAAAATAATCAAATCGAAACGACAAAAGTCAAATCGAATAAAAATAATCGAATCGAAACGAAAAATAATCAAATCGCAAAGAACGAATTGAATCGAATCGAAAAAAATCAATCGAATCGAAATTAACAAATTGAATACGAGAGAAATCAAATCGCATCAAAAATAATCGAAACGAATCAAAAATACCAACAAAAAACGAAATGAAAATAATCGAATCGAATTGAAAAAAATCGAAATGAAAAGAAACGACTTGAATTGAATAGAATAAAATCAAATATAATAGAAAATAAAAACAAATCGAACGAAAATAAATGAACGAGAACGAAAAGAAATCAAGTAGAAGGTGAAAAAACTCGAAAAAAAAACAAATCGAAAATAATCAAATCGTAACAAAAATACTCAAATCGAAACGAAAATAATCAAATAGAAACGAAAAATAATCAATCGAACGAAATAATCTAATAGAAATGAAAATAATCTAATCGAATCGAAAATACCTTGAAAACGAAAAATAATCCAAATCCAAATGAAAAGAATCGAATCAAAACGAAAAAATCGAATCGCAAAGAAAAAAATCCATCACATAGGCACAAATCCAAAAAGCAAAATCAATCGAATCGAATTGAAAAAATAGAATTTGAAACGAAAGAAAAATGAATCGAACATAATAATCGAATCGAAAACGAAAATAAATGAATCGAAACGAAAAAATCATGTAGAAGCGAAAAAAATGAATCGAATGGAAAATAAACAAACTTGAATCGAAAATTAATCGAATCGAATCAAAAAATAAACAAATAGATACAGAAAATAATCGAATTCGAAAGATAAAAGTCAACTCGAAATGAAGAATCGAATCGAAATGAAAATAATCGAATCGACAAGAAACAAATTGAATCGACTCATATCAAATCGAATCGAAAATAATCAAAACCGAATTGACAATAATCATATCGAAATGACAAAAATCAAATCAAATCGAAATAATTGAATCGAATAGAAAATAATACAACTCTAACAGAAAATAAAGCGAATCAAATCTAAAAATTCGTAATCGAAAAGAAACGAATTGAATCGAATCGAAAAAAAATCAAATAGAATTGAAATAAACAAATCCGAAACGGAGTAATCAATCCGAAAAACGAAAATAATTGAATCGAAACCAAAATAATCAAAAATGGACATGAACATAATCAATATCGCAAATAATCAAAACGAAACTAAAATAATCAAATCGAATCGAAAATATCAAATCGAATACAAAATAATCGATTCGAAACGAAAATAATCGAATCGAAACCAAAATAATCAAATCGACAAGAAAATAATCGAATCTAAATGAAAATAATCGATATACTAAAATAAAACGAATTGACTCGAAAATACCAATCAACCGAATAGAAAATAATCGAGTCGAAATGAAAAAAATCAAGAAGCGGAATAAATGAATCGAAACCAAATAATTTAAATCGACATTAAAATAATCGAATCGAATCGAAAATATCGAAACGAAATGAAAATAAGCGAATTCGAAACAAAATTATTTAAAGCGAAACGGAAATAAACAAATTGAAACGAAACAAATCCGAATCGATAACAGAAAAATCAAAGCGAAAACAAAAAAAATTGAATCGAAAAAAAATCGAATTGAATAGCATTGAATCGGAAAAAAAAGAATTCGAAAACGAAAATCAATAATCGAACAATAATAATCGAATCGAACGAAAAATAATGAATCAAAACGAAAAAAAAGTAGGAAGCGAAAAAATCGAAATGAATGCAAAAATAATAAAACGTATCGAAAATAATCAAATCGAATAAAAATAATCCAATAGAAATGAAAATAATCGAATCGAAACGATAAAAGTCAAATCAAAATGAAATAAAAATCGTACTGAAATCAAAAATAATCATATCGAAAAGAAACAAATTGAATCGAATTCCGAAAAAAATCAATTCGAATCGAAAATGAATCAATCTAAACGCGAAAAATTGATCGAAAATAAACAAATCGAAAATGAAAATAATCGAATCGAATCGAAAAAATTCGAATCGAAAAGAAAATGATTGAATCGAATCGAAAAAAATCAAATCGAATCGAAAAAAAATCAAATTATCGAATAGAAATAAATCGAATCGAAACCGAAAATAATCCAATTGAAATGAAAATAAGGAATCGAAACAAAAAAACTCAAATCGAGATGAAAAATCGAATTGAAACGAAAATAATCACGATTGAACTAAATGAATCGAATCAAATCGAAAAAAATCAAATCGAATAGAAAATAAACGTATCGAAACGAAAATAATCAATTGAATGAACAATAATCGAATCGAAACCAAAATAATCAAATCCGAGATGAAAATAATCGAATTGAAACGAAAATAATCAAATCGAAACTTGAAATAATCGCATCAAACTAGAAAAAATCAAATCGAATAGAAAATAATCGAATCGCAATGAAAAAGAATCCAAGTAGAAGCGAAAATAATTAATGGAATCAAAAATAATCCGCATCAATAATGAAATAATCAAATCAAAACGAAAATACTCGAATCGAAAAACAAAAAAAAATCGAATCGAAACGAAAAAAAAATCGAATCGAAACAAAAATAGGTCTGAATCGAAACCAAAATCATCAAATCGACATGAAAAAAATCAAATCAAAAATAATCAAATCGAATCAAAAATAATCAAATCGAAAAAAAAATACTAAACAAATCGAAACTAAAATCGAATCGTATTCGAAATAATCAAATCGAGAGCGAAAATAATGAAATCAAAACAAAATAAAATCAAATCGAATAGTAAATAAATCAAATCAAATCGAAAATAATCAATCGAAACGAAATGATTGAAACGAAACCAAAATAATCAAATGACATGAAAATAATCGATATCGAAAATAATCAAATCGAAACTAAAATAATCAAATCGAATCGAAAATAATCAAATCGAATACAAAATAATCGAATTGAAACGAAAATATTCGAATCGAAACCAAAATAATCAAACGACATGAAAATAATCGAATCGAATTGAAAAAGAAATCGAAACTAAAATAATCGAATTGGAATCGAAAATAATCAAACACCGACTAGAAAATAAACGAATCGAAAAGAAAAAAATCAAGAAGCGAAAATAATTGAATCGAACCAAAATAATTAAATCGACATTAAAAAATCGAAATCGAATCGAAAATAATCGAATCAAAAACAAAATAATTCAATCGAAACGAACAATAATTGAAACGAAACCAAAATAATCAAATCGACATTAAAATAATGGAATCGAATCGAAATATAATCAAATAGAAACTAAAATAATCGGAATGAATAGAAAATGATCAAATCGAATAGAAAATAATCAATCCAAACGAAAAATAATCGAAACGAAACCAAAATAATCAATCGACATGAAAATAATGGAATCGCAATCGAAGTAAACAAATAGAAACAAAAAATCGAATCGAAATAGAAAATGATCAAATCGAAAATAGAAAATGATCAATCCAAACCAAAATAATTCGAATCGAAACCAAAATGATCATATCGACATGAAAATAAGACCAAACGAAATGCTGTGGAAGTGAACCGTACAGGCAGTCAGGATTTGGCAGGGACAGGCCAGAGCTCAACTCTCAACCGTGTGTGAGCTGTGCAGTCCGACGTGTGCTAGACACTTACTGATGTGGAGCTAGGACCGAGCTACACTCGTCATTGAAGAAGGACGTTTGCAATCTCTGTATTGAACCCAGATACACAATTTGAGTCCTGTCGCTTCCACATGCTTTCACACAACAGCTCTTCGGCACCTCACATAAATAAAAAATCTTGTTAGAAAAAAATGAAACATGGTGTTCTTGAGATGTGCTCATAGTTTAATTAAACATGAATCAATGACCTTTTGTCCGTGGCATTGCAGGAATTCTATGTCTTCAACAATAAAACATTAACACAGATGTTGACGTGTAAATATTACAAATTAAGAGAGCTAGAGAGAAAAAAAAGTGGATTTACAAGAGAAAGTGGAATCCTGGGTGGCGCAGTGGTTAGCACCTGCCATGGCCCAGGGCGCGATCCTGGAGACACGGATCGAATCCCACGTTCGGGTTCCCGTTGCATGGAGCCTGCTTCTCACTCGGCCCTATGAGTCCCTGCCTCTCTCTCTCTCTCACATCTCTTCTCTCTCTCTCTTCTTTTTCAGGAAACTATCATAATAAAAAAATAAAAAAAATAATAAAATAATAAAAAAACATTTAAAACAAAGAAAGGCAGTAGGTAAAAAGAAGAAAAAAAAAGGTAACAGAATACAAACCCAAAGTGAATGTACTATAAATATATTGAAGATCTATAATAACCATCAATATAGCATAAATATAAAAGTTAGGCTAAAATATTAGGTCTAATAAAGAAGAACTTTAATGT